>NC_056737.1:167289907-167352407 GCF_019279795.1 Protopterus annectens
TACCTACTCGGCTTTTCTTCTCTTTCTAAAATTTTAGTCTCTTTACTTTCCAGAGCTTCTCTTCATTATCAAACAGAGTCCAAGATTAAATGAAGATAAGAAATTTTGCCCTTGTTGCAAATGCTCTTTAGAATATAATATGAAAGAGACATAAGTGTTATAATATTGATGGAATGTAGAGCGGTATTAAACAAAACAGTGCTTTAAAGATTTACTACAGAAATGCATAATAGTAACTTTTGGGAAGTTGGTCACCCAGGGAAACTACCTCATTGATAAAATACACAGTAGTCAGGGAATTGGGAACTCATGTAGATTGTAACATGGATTTTGACCAACATGTATCTAGGTTGTAAGAAAATTATTCTGTGTCACTCAGCTTATAAGTAAAGTAATGGCATGTAGGTCCAGGCAAGTTATCGTACCACTGTACTCAGTCATCATTAGACCCATCAAATAACTCCTTCTGCATTTACCTGACCATGCATCTCACTCTAATGGACAAAAGGAGCATCACCACAACTGCTAGATCTAAGCATTTAAACTTTCCTTGTGACTTAAACTGGATATGCTGGAGGGATGGGTACATATCTCAGAGAATTCTCATTTTTTGGAGTAGACTTTCCATGTATGTGAAGTAGAGCCATTCCCTAACCCTATTTATGTGCTATCTGGACTAGTGGATGGGAAATCAGAAATTTGCCCCTCGTCTGACACCTATGTCTTTAATTTTCATTGACAGACATTAAATCATGTCTTAACTATCACATACCACTTAAAATAACATCTAAGACACAATAACTCCTGGGATACATTTAAGTTGCATGGCTAGGCTTATAAAGGGTTCCAGGGGCTGTGAGCCTATGAAGCTATAAGCAAGGAAAATCACCATGCTCATTCCTCTTTCAGTATCCTGCTTGTTTTTAAATTATGAAGTACAGAAAAAGCTCCAGCCACATTGTGTTGTTATGTAATATACATAATACATCAGGAAATAAAAGCAGGTACGTATGCAACTTATTAAAGTATTTGCAGTTAAACTGTAGATGAAACTATTAGTAGATAAATTTTGTAGATTCACTCCACATACGTGTTGTTTACTACTTGTGATTTACTTAAGCTGTATTATATATATTCAAGAAAATAACTGTATGGGATATTGAACCTGTAGCAGTATGGCCATTCAGATACATTGTATTCATGCTGGGGTTGGTTAAAGAGAAAGATAATTATATATATATATATATATATATATATATATATATATATATATATATATATATACCAATTTATGTCTTTTGAGTTAAGTACTAAAGTGTTTCTAAAAGTTAAGGGACATGTGAAAATCAATTATTAAACATTTTTTATGGTAGTTAACCATGAAGATAGTTAATGATGCTTTGTGATGTCTATTATTTTGTACTATAAACAACTATGAAATTATGAAAAGGCATCCATAAACTTCAGAAGGGAATTGTGTACATTCACTAAATAAACTAGAATCTTATTTGCAAATAATGAATGTTTACCTCATAAGGCTGCTGAGGTAAAGCCTTCACTTGCTGACTGTACATGCAAAGAGGTATAAATAAAGGATAAAGAGACGTATAGAAAAGAGGTTGCCTGCCTTCTATTACTATCTAAGTAGAAATGCACTGATACATCACCTGATATTTTAACTTGTTGCTGTACTGGCAGTGGTACTGTGTGTGTGTGTGTGTGTGTGTGTGTGTGTGTGTGTGTGTGTGTGTGTGTGTGTGTGTGTGTGTGTGTGTGTATATATATATATATATATATATATATATATATATATATATATATATATATAGAAAACCATGCCAACACTCCACAAGGTACATGCTGCACTGTTAAAAATAATGAGTATAGCAACAATATAGGGAACAACAGCAGCAACAACCATGCAATTCTTCTCAACGAAAATGATTCAAAAATAGAACGACACTTATAATGTCCACGTAAAAATCTGGTTTAATCAGTGCACTCAGTAGGTAAGTGCTTTCACTTAATAGCTTCATCAGACCTTATAACAAACTGAGCACAAAACATTTAAAAAGATAGAGCATCCAATCAATTTGCTGTAACTATGGCATCACATCCTGACTGATTCCATTACTTTGTTACAGAGCCTCTAGTGGATAAACACGCGAAAAGCCTTATATCAAACAAACATAATAGTGGCACATACCATACTAATATAATATAACAAATACTTTAAGATTAGTTTGCTAACAGACTTAAATATTGTAAATGCTCGAACATTAATCCATAGTTTATGCAAGTTTAAAATCACAAATTAATGACAAGAAAGGAGGGATCATATTTACATCTAAAGCAGGAACTATACATCTATTATGTTCTGATTAGTATATAAACAATGCAAGAGCAGATCACTTCTAAATGAAATCTGCAACTCTTTAAAACAGTAAAAGGTGCATTACAGCCCATAGCTTAAATAAACACTGTACGTAACACATGGAATCTAGTACATCAAATTAGACATTCTAAAGATGTATCTATCTTTCCTAAATTTATATGTCCCTGCATCTATAACATAAAAATGAAAAACACTAGATGCATAAATGCATCCTTAAATTACTGGTTCCTAGAACTAGTCTATAAACAATACATCTGAGTTATGCATTGCTTACCATTACCTCAGCCCATCATACTCACATAAAATAAACAAAGTAATAAAGTAGTCACATAAAAACACTGCCTAACAGGGCTTTGCCCTTGAGCTAAACCCTATTGCCCACACAATGCCCATGCAATGACCCTGAGTACACGTGGGCATTGTGTGGTGTATTAGATGAACAAATGATAATCATCACTTGTTTGGTGTTTGATTTGTCCGTTTGGTATACCATCTGTTATTCACATGCATTTGGGGTCTTAGGTTTACAATAATGTCCACTTATGTCGTTATTCAGTAGCATCTCCTCTATACATTTTTACTCTGAAAATTTGCCATATAGATGTGTTCTTTGTATTGTGGTTTGTTCCCATTTGATAGATGCACGTGTATATAGATCTTAAGAGAGATTGATTGTTTCCTGAAATGCTTGATAGAACGTATTAGATTTTGTGCACATTGTGTAGTTCACAATTAGGCAATAGGGTGTAGCTCAAGGGCAAAGCCCTGTTAGGCAGTGTTTTTATGTGACTACTTTTTTACTTTGTTTATTTTATGTGAGTATGATGGGCTAAGGTAATGGTAAGCAATGCATAACTCAGATGTATTGTTTATAGACTAGTTCTAAGAACCAGTAATTTAAGGATGCATTTATGCATCTAGTGGTTTTCATTTTTATGTTATAGATGCAGGGACGTATAAATTTAGGAAAGATAGATACATGTTTAGAATGTCTAATTTGATGTACCAGATTCCGTGTGTTGTGTACAGTGTTTATTTGAGCTATGGGCTGTAATGCACTTTTTACTGTTTTCAAGAGTTGCAGATTTAATTTAGAAGTGATCTGCTCTTGCATTGTTTATATACTAATCAGAACATAATAGATGTATAGTTCGTGCTTTCAATGTAAATGTGATCCCTCCTTTGTTTGTCATTAATTTTTTATTGTAAACATGCATAAACTATGGATTAATGTTCGAGCATTTACACTATTTAAGTTTGGAAGCAAACTAATCTTAAAGTATTTGTTATATTATATTAGTATGGTATGTGCCTCTATTATGTTGGTTTGATATAAGGCTTTTCGCGTGTTTATCCACTAGAGGCTCTGTAACAAAGTAGTGGAATCAGTCAGAATGTGATGTCATAGTTAAAGCATATTGATTGGATGCTCTATCTTTTTAAATGTTTTGTGCTTAGTTTGTTATAAGGTCTGATGATGCTATTAAGTGAAAGTGCTTATCTACTGAGTGCACTGATTAAACCAGATTTTTACGTGGACATTAGGTGTCGGCCTATTTTTGAATTGGTTTCATTGAGAAGAATTGCATGGTTGTTGCTGCTGTTGTTCTCTATATTGCTGATATATATTTTTATATATATATATATATATATATATATATATATATATATATATATATGTGTGATTATATTACATAAAACATAAGAACTACCTCTTCTAAGGTCACAGGAAAGTGAAGGATATTTTTTTCAATTAAATGAATATGTTATCTGGTTGCCTTATACAGTGGAAGGATCCCAATGTTATTTTTTACTTGCCTCAGTGGTATGAAACTGCACTGATTACATGAGATTAGATAAATTAAATGAGGAGGGGGGGTGGTCTCGGTATGTAGTTACATCACATACTTTGCAATTTGTATTTAGGACCAAAACTAAGTGGGATAATGTATTTAGGGTCAAAACTATGTGGGATTAAACTAATAAAAACATGTATATAAAAAAAAATAATGTACTAAACCATTCACATGGCTCATAAGTCTTGAGCATTTGCAGATGTCTTTTGACTTTCTTTACAACAGATGTCAGGTAGAGTCCAACAGTAGGCAACTTTTAACATTGTGGTAATAAATTAATTTAAAGGAGGCTGTAGTCTTTGCTTGTATTTCCAACTGACTAATAAGTACATCTGAATATTATTACAGTTATCCATTTATTGTGTTTGATTAGTTTAGCCAAACCTCCATTTACTAGGCAGTAGCATGGAAAGAAAGTATAAAAACAAATGGAGTCCAGCATATAATAAGTTTAGTACTTACTTCATTAGTGTAGCACATAATACCTAACTGCATATCAGGTGAGTGGTCTTTTTAAATGGTACAGAGCTTACCTCTCTAAAAAATATGCTGTATTCTGAAAAAATGATACTGTACTTTACATGCTCGTTGCATTCTGAGCTGGATCACGGTCATATGGGACTCTTGGCATGGTAACAGACCTGCCGCACAGCCATATCAGTATAATATTACTTGGCTATATCACTCTCGCTTTCTCTCTCTAATTACCAAAATGCCACAAAACAGTCAAACTTACCAGTGTACAAACTCTTCTCTTCTTTACATTTACAATGATCACATAAATTTAAATTTAGTTTAAAACTTTTATTCCAATATTTACAGCAGAAGCACTGATTGCCATTTGATAACACAAAAGCATAGCTGTGGTATAGTGAGAGGGTCAATCGCCATGGGCACAAAGTGTTGGGAGAGTGCAATTGGCTATCCATCATCCTGTTTTTTTTTTTTGCTCTTTATTTGAAGAGCTACCTGGTGGGGGTGGATGAAAATGCAATAATTATTACAGTGAAGTATTTTTTTTTTGCTCTTAATGGAAGAGTTAGCTGGGGAGGTGGGGTGGATGTAACTGTAATAATCCGACCACTACAATGTAGCAGTCAGGTTATTACAGGGAAGTGCTTAATTTATTTATTTAGTTTAGGGTCTTCTGTCGAACAGCTAGCTGGGTGGGCATGGATGTAAGTGTAATAACCCAGTTGCCGGACTGTAGCAGTTGGGTTATTACAGAGAAGCAAACACACAAAATAGACAAACTAGGAACAACTTCTGGAATGAACAGTAGTATACGTCAGTGAACCAACAAACATGTTTATTACAAAAACAGTTAAGTGCATTCATTCTTACAATTTGAAGAACTTCATCAGAACTAAGAATATGTAAATAAATAAAAGAATACAAACATCATTTCACAATTAAAAATAAAACAATCAACATCATGTGATCACCCAAAACTAATGACCACCACTATCCTATTAAAACAATTAGGTAATACTTAATTGACTAATATTAAAATGCCCGAGCCTTAAAACCGGCTGTAAAGATCAAGTATCATTCAAACCAGGCCATGCCATTGCATTTAATTTAAGTTGTCATTTAAATTCACACACTTCTAGGTTTTCATCAACTACTTTGCCCTGCAGGTCCTTGTTAAAGATGTTCAGCCACATGCTTATAAAGAGCATTGGTAGATTTCTTATTTTTAATGTCCAACATATTTTCATTTGTATGGTCTTTAAACTTCCTAATAGTTTTTCCCACATAGTATGCAGAACAAACCATACATTGAGCAAAATAAACCACATTTTGAGAGATACAAATATAGTGACCTTTGACTTTATGTGTCATTTCTAACCTTAAATCTTTCACCTTCAGATATAAAGGAGCATAATCTACAAGTGCCACATTTAAAGGTTCCATTTTTCTTATGGGAGCATCCTGTTTTATAATAATTATTATTATGCTCCAAATAATTTTTAAATGTCCTGTCACACCCATACACTATACACTGTTTATTACCTAACTTCTCAACCGATAAAGGATCTGTGAAAAACAGGTTCCAATTCTTAAAAATGCAACTTGCAATGCTCTTACTATCCAGGGTATTACCGGGAAGTGCTTTTTTATCTTCATTTGAAGAGCTATCCGGGGTGGGCACTGGCTTGTAGTATCTGCACAGGATACTGACTTAATCAGCTACACTTCTGCCTAAACAAAACAAAACACTCTCAGATTGGAAACTGTCTTAGCATGAGCAGTACACTTCAATTTTACACTCACATTTACTGAAAATGCATCTACCGTCTGCAAGAGACCTATTGGAATTCTTAGTCAGAAAGCATATAGTGAAGACTAAATGGTCTCTGCTCTTCTTTTCTCCAAGTCTTTTGGGTTTCTAATAACATGATGGGAATGGACCCCATTTCTAAGTCAAAGTATGATTCAAGTTCATGAAACCAGTAATTGTTTCAATTTTTGATGTTACTCAGAAGTGTTTCACAGCACCTGCAATGTGCCCAGGAATGATTCCTGCAATTTGTACAGAATTACATGTATTGATAACATATCTGGATACAACTGTAGATTTTTTTTTTGTAAGACCCTCTGTTCCTACTAGTACCTGTCTAGGTATCTTTCTTCCACATTGCTCTCATTTCTGCCTGCAAATCCTGATATTTTATGACTTTGTGTCTCTCTGTAAGCAAGACACTGTAGTCACTGGGTATAGCGATTTCAATGATCAATGCTACTTTTGTCTTCTTTTCCTGGACCACTATAGCTGATTTTTCTCGCATCTATCTTTTGAACTGTTGGTAATGGATGATCCCATGTGATGTAGACTTCATCATTTTCTATAATGCTTTGTGGCTCATGTTTCCAATGTTTTTCAACTACTTCAATATTATAATGTTTGCACAATCCTCAGTGCAACAGTCTTGCCACATTATTATGCCTTTCAGTATACAGTCCTTCTGCCATTAGTATGTCACAACTAGCAACGAGATGTGCAACTGTTTCCAATTCTGTTTTACAAAACCTACATTTGTCTGGACTTTGTAAACCACTGTGTATGTAGTTTAATATCTTGGGCCACCAATATTAACCATTCCTGTGTTTGATCCTAACCAACATGAGGTTATTGTAGGAGTTTTCTATACTTGCAACTATAGTTATTCATTTTCTATATTTCTTGCCTTCTAATCTGATCCGTCACCTTATAATCTTTCTTTTGTTTTTTGGCACATTCAGTTGTTGCCTTATTTTTATCTACTTCTGGTTTGATTTCCATTCCTGCTTGATGCCAATATGCTTCTACTAGACTAAGCAGGGAAGTTATCTTAGATTTATTCTCCTAATGTTTCAAACCTTTCATTACTTTTGTATCATGTGAGGTCAGCAGATATGTATGCAGTCCTATGATTGTAGATCTATACATGTAATCAATTTCTAGGAGGCTCATACCCCCTTCAGAACTGGGGATACATAATTTTGGTATGCACTGATTTTTATAAATAAATTGAGGAGCATGAAACATCCGTTTGTTTTCCTATCTAATCTATCCAACACCTTTGGGGCCAGCAAGTCACTCCAAAACTGTAAGTTAGGACAAGAAGAGCAAATTGGTTTATAGCTTGATTAATGGCTATGTGAATAGTCCAAGAATTCAAAAGACAAATGTGTAACACATTGGCTAACAGCCTGGGACAACCCATTTGATACAAATGCCCCTTTTCAGAAACAGTCCAGAAATACTGCCTTGTGAAGTGACTCAAGTGACAAAGAAAACAACTGAAGGCTGGGGGAATAAAAGCCTGCACTACATTAAGCAACTCATTAACAGCTGATAGCTTTACTCATCTCCACTAAATGCCAAACAAATTGCTGTACCATAAGCACAGTGCATTTCAGATGCATATGCCTACAAAAAACAAGCTAAATTATAAATGTATTTGTATCTTAAATATTAGCATTAAACTCATATGCTTCAAGCTGTGCAGTTTATTAAAAAGAGATAATAAACACAATGTCAACAGTCAACAAAGCAAGAAAATCAAGGATTATACCCAAAGAACATGGCTCATTTGATGATGCTTCTATTCCTTTCACACCATAAATACTGCAGGATGCAGGAGCCAAGTAATTACACACACACACACACACACACACACACACACACACACACACACACACACACACACACACACACACACACACACACACACACACACACACACACACACACACACACACACGCACGCACACACACGCACACGCACACACACACACACACACACGCACGCACACACACACACACACACACACACACACACACACACACACACACACACATTCATTTGTTTGTGTAAGTGAGAGCCTGTGTTCGAATGTGCATGTGTATGTGTTTATAATGTGATGAAGCATTTTTTGCCTGAAACTCACATCTATCATTATTTAGGGAGAACAATCTGCAACATTTTGCCAGAAAGCCACAAGTTTTACAAGGAACAGTATCAGCAGCACAACAGGTAGCACACTCACCTTTGGTGCAGAAGGCTGTGTTTTCAATTCCCACACAATCGCTTGATCAATTGCTGTCATTGCAGTGCAGTATATGGGGGTGCTGTACTCCTGAGTGTGCTGTCCTTTGGATGAGGCATTAAACCATGGCCCCATCTGCCTGAGTTTGGGGTAGGTAAGGAGGATGTAAAAGATCCCATGGCACCTATTGAAAAGAGAAGAGGCTGCTTTATTATATAAAAAACATTTCCATCTTTCTTTTATTATTTATACTTTCATTGTATTTACACTTTATATCATGCTTTATACATCACAATAAAGCACTTTACATGTTTTCAAACACATGTAAAACCCATTTTATTCCCACTTTTACACTGCAATCTTTTCCTTATATTACATATTGCTTCTTCATCTTTTCCTTTGTTAATACAGCAATTCTTCACATCTTCTTTGCCATAAAGACCAAACTGTAATGAATAAAATTTTACCCCATTTTCAATTTCCTTTTCACTCCCAACCTTATATTTCCAATACAGCACCACGTCCATATCAGTGTTGCAATCTCACTTCAATATTACAATTGCACATTCCCCCGGATTTACTAATCTTCCATGCAGGACTAGTCTAGTCTTGCATGGAAGTGGCCGCATAGGAGGAGGATGGCAGCACGCCATGCAGATTAATGAAGGTGCGCTGCCCGACCTCCTAGGCTCACACGGAACGTGTACGAGTGCTGGGGGCATGTCTGAGAGCAGAGCTCTCAGAATAAACATGCCCATGCAATACAGAACAGCAGAAAGTGGAAATAAATGAGTGAGGTCACTCATAGGTGTCTGCATATCCCAACCAACAGTCCCCCATGTGTACAACAACAACAGTACATATAAATAAACCGAAGAAAACCCTTTAATTTTATTTAAATCTGAGTACAGTTAAGCATAGGTGCGTGGGTGTGCCCATCGCTGAGCTATGGTTAAAGCAGCTTAAAAGGCTGAAGAGGATAACAAGGAAGATATATGCAAATGAAGCAGCACAGCAATAGTGTAGTGGGCAGAGCATCCGCCTAATGAGCAGGCATTTCTGGTTCGAGTCCCACAGCAGCACATATGCTTTTCCATGTGAAATCTGTATATGAACATTGTTTTTCACATTGTTTGCTGTATAACCTACTAAATAACATGTAAATGTGAACTGGAGTATTGCATTAAATGCACATGTGAAGTGTCAGTGTCATAATGAATAAGGCACTAGTAAGCAGGTTTAAGCACAAATATATAAGCACTAGTAAGCATGTTGAAGTGAGGTTGTGCCGGGGGTAAGCATTACCTACACAGATTAAACAAAGTAGAAGCTAACTGAATGTAAGACACTAAAACCAGAAGTTGGCAGTACTTACCTCTGCACAAACCCGCTTACAACTGCTTTAAAGTGCCTTAATCATTCAGTATCCAACCGCCAGTGTACTGCACCACCAACAAAATAAGCAGCTCCTCCAAGGACTCTACACACCATAGACAAAGGGATTTACCACTAAGCCAGACAGATACAAATAATGTTGATGTTGTCAGAAACATATCCAGTACAGTCATTAAACAGCACATAGAATGTATACCTACAGCTAGATGGATGTGTGTGTGCAAATATATTACTATCTAAACAGATAAAACATATCTATATATGTAGTCACACACACACACACACACACACACACACACACACACACACACATATATATATATATATATATATATATATATATATATATACATATGTATATCTATATATATCTATATATATATATATATATATATATATATATATATATATATATATATATATGTACATATATATATATATATATATATATATATATATATATATATATACATATATATATAAATATCCAGAGATATATAGAAATATATGAACAGATATACATGCAAATGCCAACTACACATATATATATATGTCAACATCCATAAATCCACATATGCGCAGCAAGTTACACATATGTATGCAGATAAATGTCCCCATAGGTATATACGGACATAGTTAGAAATATTTCAGCAAATATATACACCCACAGAGGCATATATGACCAGATATCTGTAGATATCAATGGCAGATTAACAGACACATATATGTCCACATGCACCGTGAAAGGCCTTGACAGGCCCCAAACAATATACGTCACATACGAATTTGCATACCCCCCACCCAGACAAACACATCTGCCCTGCAAAACACTACCAAGCTCAATGTAATGTATATGTGTCATTGAAATAGGGATTTAAATTAGCCCTCGGTCATGTTCCACATGTTGACATCATATCCCCCTCTCCCCACCCACTAGGTGGCCTGAGCAGTACAGGCCCATCCAACCAAGGCCATCCCCGACCCATATATTCATTATCCACAGTTCCCCTTCCCCCAACCCACTGCACACACGCAGCCACCATCTCAACCCTGGTTACCAGCCCGTAGCTACCAGAACACCACACATTGCCCGCACTCCACACCCCCCCCCCCTTGGGACCCATCCTGTATGTTGTCTCGACCCAAGTATCCTAGGTCTGGCACACACCATAGTACATGCACATAGCCATGGGTACCTATGTAACTCTGGGTGTAGACGAAAGTTGCATAACCAATGTTTGGGCTGCCCCACATGGGACAAATGATTACCTGGTACTAACAATAGATTTCATGTGTGACTCTGTGTACACTAATGGATTTAGTTGTAGGTATCACAAAGCATATGTGGCACACAAGGTTGGCTGGTATGCACACAAAACAGTACCCAGCAATAACAGGCAACATGACAGGATATGTAGTTACATATGTAGAGGTATGTGTGAGTATATATACCCATAACTACATGGAGATATACCTCTTCCTCTCTGTAGTACAAATGTATACATACATATATATATATATATATATATATATATATATATATATATATATATATACATATATATATACCCACATATAGATATATACATATGCAGACACCCATACATCCACATGTCATATATATATATATATATATATATATATATATATATATATATGTATATATATATATATATATATATATATATATACATACACATATATATATATATATATATATATACACACACACACACACACACACACATATATATATATATATATATATATATATATATATATATGTATATATATATATATATATATATATATATATATATATATATATATATATATATATGTATGTATATATATATATATATATATATATATATATATATATATATATATATATATATATATATATATATATATATGTGTGTGTGTGTGTGTGTGTGTGTGTGTGTGTGTGTGTGTGTGTGTGTGTGTAAATATGCAGATATATAGGTAGGATATGATACAGCAGTTAAGAATTACATATGTTCACAGGCCGTGCCAATGGGGGTGAGGGGCCCAATCAACAAATGTGTAACACGTAGCATCAACCCCCACCCCCCCAGCTAGACAGGTGAAGCATACAAACACACAGTAAAAGTAAACAAACTACTGCTTACTAGACTACAAGCAGGAAACTACCAATGGGAGAGACCCACCAAGTCTAATCTTGAAACAAAGATAAGAATGTCCCTTGTGGGACAACCCAAAAATGTTATGACTATTCGGGCTTCCATCCATTACACGGATAACCTATGGCAGTGCAAGCATGTTCCCGGACTACAAGGATGGGGAAGCCTGATGACCTATGGGGCGAGACAATGTACATGATGGGTCCCGAGAAGTGGTGAGTGTGCAGTGTGTAGTGGTGTGTTTAGACCAGACCTGCACCCAGAGTAAGGAAGAGTGCTGAAGAGGATGTGCAGGTTGGGAAATATGGGTATGAAATTATGGGCCTAGCCTTGCAGGTGTTGGCTGGGGCAGTTCTATGTGGACCACCCCAGGGATGTAAGTAATAGTGTGCATTGAGCAGAGCCGATGCCTAACGAGCAGCCATGCCTGGTACGAGTCCTACTGTAGCAAAGTCTAGTTTACATGACAAAGGACTTTACCAGATGTGTTGTTGCAAACCCACTAAATGGCACCAAAGAACACATGGTCGCAACACCCCACTGTAGGCATGTAAGCTGAGCTAACTGGCATCACAAGGTAATATTGCTGTCCTCACCCCCACCCAGGGGTGTGAGTGTCCAAACCTACCCCCAAATTCAGGGTATATACACAGCTGTCGCTGTAGATGAAATGGCCAGCTGTGGACTTTCCTGTCAGCCTTCCTGCACTACCCTGGACATGTCCCCTACTATCAGCCTCTCTGTGTGGCCCAATAACACCACTTACCTATCGACCCCTGTTTCATGACTGGTAATGTTAACAGTCACAAGTAGGGGACACACTCCTCACAACTATATTGGTAGAATCTGGAACCCCCAACCCACGTGTATTACTGCAGCTGTCCCACATGACACATGTAAATAACACATGAAGGGAAACCTCAAGCACACTTGGATCACCACCTGCTAACCACCTGGCGAAGTCCACCCACCCAAATAACACTCCATACCCCTACACCAACTAGTGACACCGACACCTCCTGCCTCACATACAAATCCAAGCATCCTGCAAACCTGCACTACTGCTCCCCCACCAATCAGTCCAACGGCCTACTATACAGTTAAAATGTCCCCTCCTCCACCTACCTACCTACCTACACCTTCACTATTCACATCTACTCTACAACACAGGTATGGCATAACTAACCCTAAACCGAATACCTGAGTGTAACCTATCCAGAACTGCTAAACTAAAATCCCACTTCATCTTACACTGACCTTCGTCAACAGTCATACCTTACATGTACACCTGACTTAAGAATGTATAATACCAACATGTTAATGAAGTAGTGCGGAGGTATGCAGCAGCAAGCGGGATTACACATGTTTTGGCGGCAGTAAGCAATGCCCACACTGGTTAAGCAATGTGGAGGCCAACCCAGTGTAAGATGCCGTAACCAGAGGTCAGCAAGTCTGAGCCTCGTGCACATCAGCACATACCTGCCTACATGTCCCCCACAGTGCCTTAGGCACTCTGTAGGCAACAGCTCTCATCGTGCCCAGTAACAAAATAATCAGCACTCCCAGGTTCTCCCCCCCCACCCTGCACACTATAGTCCAAGTGAGTTACCATGAAGGCATGGCAGATATACAATCAGCTGCTGTTATCACAAACATATCATCCGGCACAGTCAGTCTACAGTATAGGAAATGTATGTAAGTATGTAGATTAATACCAGCAAACATGTGCACATTGCTCAATCACAGTATTCCGAGCAGTCTATGTGTATCAATGAACAATGCCTGCCCACACATACTGTGAGAACAGTAGTCTTGCATAATATTGAAGAGAGGAATGAAAAACGGGGCACACCATGGGGGAGTGCTTCATCTGCGCAACCGGGAGATGAGGCTGGTCCAGTGTGTGAGCAAACCGCTGCATCTCAGACCCCTGGCAGAATGCTACCAATGGGAGAAACAGTGTAGACCAGCAAGGTCTACTCGTGACACGATAGGTCGGTCCCTGGCGGGATGAACCAGACTTTGTGGGTCACACAGACATGTCCACCAGTATCGGAGGAGGATCAAGGGAAGTCTCGAACATATGTGGACTAAACAGATGAAGAGCCTGAAGAAGGTTGCGTTGAGACAGTATAATGGAGGAGTACCGAGACGTGTGGTATGGCAGGGCTAGCAACTGGGAATGGATGGATGCTGTGTATGTGGAGCTTGGGGGCCAGGGAAAGAGAACATGGGTATGACATTATGTTAGAAATATGCAAATGAAGCAGCGCAGCAATAGTGTAGTGGGCAGAGCATCTGCCTAACGCCCATGAATTCCCGGTTCGAGTCCTACTGTATCACATTTTAGTTTCCATGGAAAATCTGTATATCAACATCATTTTGCTGTATAACCTACTAAATAACATTTATATTTGAGCAGGAGTACTGCAGTAAATGCAGATGTGAAGTGTCAGTGTCATAATGACTAAGACACTAGTAAGCAGGTGTAAGTGCAAATAAGCAGTAGTAAGCATACATAAGCAGTTGTAAGCATGTGTATGTGTGTTTGCGTGGTGGTAAGCATTGCCTACATAGATTAAGCAAAGTGTAAGAAAACGCACCCAGTGGTTAGCATTGCTTAGCTCTGCGCAAACCTGCGCACAACCTCTCAAATATCCCTTAATCACTCTGTATCCAACAACCAGTGTTCTGCCCAGCATCAAAATATACAGCCTCTGCAAGGCTCAAACCTAGGACCCTGCACAGCATATACTAAGTAATTTACCAGTAAACCATGGCAGATGTACATAACCTTCTTATTTTCGCAAACATATCATCCAGCGCAATCAGTCGCCAGCACAGGAAATCTAATACCATACCACACAACCACTTAATGCAAGAAATAAGGATATCTGCCAAATACTGCTCTAATACACTTAAAACATTGTTAGTTACACAGTTATATGTAATAGAACACATATTTTGAAGGAGATGAAAAGTCTGAAACATGAATGTGTCAGCATGAGTGACTGACCTCAATCCTAAGGTCATCCATGTCAATTGACAAGAGAATGAGGTACAGGCCACATATATAAGCCGAACATGCATGGACATATGGACAGATATGTATCTGTAAATGTAGACAGATAGACAGCTATAGGTATATATATGTGTATGTATGACTCACAAATAACCATATAACAGCAATTGTACATAGATAAATATGGTCAGTGTATATATCTATATATCTACTTATATATATATATATATATATATATATATATATATATATATATATATACATATACATATCTAGATCTATATCAATGTCCATATCTATCTCTCTATATATGGGGGTTTCACATATATAATTATGCAGATATACATGTATATATATATATATATATATATATATATATATATATATATACGGATAGATATGTGTATAACATTTTCACATGGGAACAAATTCCAGAACCATTCCGTACAACATAACAGACCATAAGCACAGTTAGTGGTGGTGGGGCCCAAATGAGGGACACCTGGTAATTACTGCTATGTAATCCCCCCCAGCTCTAATGGATATGCTGTGCAATCTAATATCCAGCACATGCAGTACTTGACGTCAGGGAACTCCACAACACAGCTACAATGCTCCAACAGTAATCCAAGTCATGTGTACATGTCAGGGCAATATCTGTAACATATCATGCTGAAAAGTCATTCTACCATAGGGAATGTACAACAAGGAAGGGGTACACATTACAATGGTACAGATATGCACACACATCTATACATTGACAATTATGTTCGGATATATATATACGGATATATATATATGATATATGAGATATATAGGTACATACGCATATACACAGACAGAAGGTATTAGTAGCCATACATATGTAGAAGTAGTGTGGATATACTGGGTTCAAAGTATATCCCTGAGCCACAAGCCCTGTAACTGGTACCAGTGACATGTGTAGTGTGGCAACCATTCCCACAAAGGGAATACTTACATTACAAATATGCCCACTCACAATTCAAAGGACAAGACATGACACACAGGTATGTATACACAGACAACCTGTATTTGTGTCTCTCTCTTTCTTTCTTTCGGCTTTTCCCGGTTAGGGGTCGCCACAGTGGAACTCTGGTCCCCAGTGATTGGCAGTAGATTTTTACATGCTGGCTTGCCGGGCCTAAAAGAAAACACAAAGATCAATGCACGTTAGGTTCAAGCAAGGCATCCTTTAATACTTGCAGCAAGGAGACAAAGCATGTAGGTACAAGGTTTGCCCAGTGGCGGCTGGTGACTTCAAATCACAGGGGGGCTGCAGGAGACGCTGAATGGGTGGGGTCAAAGGGAAGGGGTGTGGTCAACCATAAAGGGGAGGAGCTATGCACAAAACCACAAAAAACTAACTTTAATTAAATACGCTGCCCTGGGTGGCAAACCATCATTATGAAAGTCCAATCAAGACAAAAATAAGTGTAGAAGAATAAAAATATTTCAATGCATTGGCTGCATGACAGCTTACTTAATATCTAGATGGAAACAAAAGGTTGTGAGGCATGAAAAAATAAATTACTTTTTAAATACATTACTGGAATGCCAGTCAAAATCAAGTATAAGGAAAACCAGAAGCACTCAACTCAAACCACTTCTCCTTGCACTGCAGTTCTAATTATAATATATTCAGCTTTATTAAAGTACCAAGCAACATGCTGAAAGTAGAAATCTATGTGATGCCCCCACTTGTAAAAATGTTTCTTATCCAAAACAGACCTGCTGCCTCACAACTTGTTTCATGGGGAAAACATGATAAAAGTAAAAAATGAAAAGCAAACAAGAAACAAGCTCAAGATACATTGCTTAAAGGATTACTGTACAGGTAATGGACCACACATGATTGGCATTCTGTTTAGTTTACGGGTAAAGTCTGTAGAGATGACTGGAAGTCTCCAACAAGTGTAATGAGCTTTTAAAATAATGGAATCCTGTCCTTTAATACCCAAGGCTTATACATTATCTAGTCAAGTATTCTCTGCATGGCAACAACAGAAAGGCTTTCAATGTTGGCAATTCTTTAACAGTATGCTTATTAAAGCTTACTTGCATCTTACGATGTCAGACAAGCTTACCTTATGGTCATTAAAGCATTGCTACTTAAACACAGAGCAACAGGCACTTTGAGTAATAAGCATAAATCTGAGTAATAAGCATAAATCAACAGTACAAAAATATGACAGAAACCAGACCATTCTGCAAAATCAAGGACAGATGAAAAGCCACTGTAGTACTTATGCAGTGTGTCCTCCCATCCAAGGTAGATACAACTACTCCTTGCCTTGCTTGGACACATCCAGAGTCACTACATGGGAAAGTGGGGTGCAACAAGCATGTCACAATTTGAAATCTCTCTGGCTGACTGTGATGGCCCTGACACATTTGTCATACCTCTCAACCTCAAGAGCAAGAAATCTGGACAAAGCCATACACAGAAGTGGGACAAAGGCACAACAATAAGGACAATTTTTAAATATTGCTCTAATAAACTTAGAAAGATAATAGAATAGGTCTTGCATTAGTATGAATTTTCTGAAGGGTATAAAATCTGAAACTCAAATGTCTGTCATTTTCTAACTTCAGTCTTTAGTGATTTGTCACTAATTTGCCAAAAACACAATTTTATGAAAAATGGACCAAAATGTGATGCAAAAATATAAAATAGACACACAATACAGCTTCTACCTGTCAAAGAAGGGACACTTTAATATTAGTACTGCTACCTTGAGCAGCTGACAAAATAAAAGAATCTACATGCATTTCAAGTAATCTATAACTTTGATTATTACAGTTATTTCTTAATTGTAAACCCTCCATGTTTTCTTCCAAAATTGCTATTTTGCAGAGGGATTATTATGGGGAAGAGCAACATTTTGAGCCAAAAATTGGGGACAGTTGAGAGGTTGGCTATGCCTAATTCTATAAAGCAATTTATTTGCATGTACCTCTCAACCTGTTAATGCAGTAAATCTGAACAAGGCCAAATATATTGGGGGCACATATAAACAGTACTAAAAATTGCTCTTGTATAAATTGAGACAGTTGATAGAACGGCTCTTACTTTAACATGCATTTTTATGAAGGTTATGAAGTCTGAAACTTATTATTTAGTGACTTCTGGCAAATCATTTAGGAATTAAAACTACAAATTTTATGAACAACAAACCAAAAATAAGAAGCAAAAATCTATTCATTCTTTGAAAATCTGGACAGTTGGGAGGTATAGTTCAGCTGGGCCTGTCTGAGTTTGCTGCCCCCCCCTTGACAAAATAATGGTGGAATTGGAGCCTCTGCAGCCATTCCAATTAACCATTACTTGGCTATTTCACTCCATTTACCATAAACACTAATGTGCATACTGCTTTACTTCAATGATTGGACTTCCTTTGAAAGTTTTATTTTGTATTTTACAGCACAAACATTAAGTCATCTGTTAAACAAAGCAATGCAGTCTCACAATGAAAACTTAGCATTAAAACTTCTCTGCCCTTGAAACTCACATTCATTGAAACAGCATTGAAACCCACATTCAAAGAAAATACATTTTGCCAGTGGCAGATAAAGATTAATTTTGGGCTGTTTTCGAATCATAGGCCCCTTGCATATGAAACATACATGTGCTCTTTGATACACCTTCCTCATTGTACTAAAATTATATTCCTTGTACAATACAGTACACTTGTTAGAGGGTGTTTTAAATTTGTTTTGAACATTTTTCCAGTAAGCAATGAAACAAAACATATGCACCCATAATGGCAAAACTGCCCAGTTGAGAACATTTATCATAAAAAGTCTACTCAGACTTCCACAGTCCACCATTATTAGTAAATATACACAATTCTACAGTCCACCATTATTAGTAAATATGCACAATTCCACAGTCCACCATTATTAGTAAATATGCACAATTCTACAGTCCACCATTATCAGTAAATATGCACAATTCTACAGTGCACCTTTATCAGTAAATATGCACAATTCTACAGTCCATATTCAGTGAATTCAGTTCTTGCCATAGCTGCCAACCTTAGCACAAAAACCTGGACGAAGCCAATAATGGGGGAATACAGTCCCAAAAATAGGGACAAATTTAAAATATTCATCTTATAAACTTAGAAAATTGCTAGAAAAAAGGTTGTGCTACTATGTATTCTGAAGAACATGAAGTTTGAAATTCAAATGCGGTCAATTTTACTGCGGACAGAACAAAAACAATTTTCAGCAGAGACGCGGGGATTAATACTGCAGACACGTCTTTGTAAAATGGCAGGGCACCAGAGCAAATCCACACAAACACAGGGAGGAGATGCAGACTCCACACAGAAGCCACCCCAACCAAGAATCAAACCAGAAAACCTATAGCTGTGAGGCAACAATACTACCACTGCACCATCAAATCTGCAAGGAATTAAACATTCAGAAACCTGAAGTCTGAAATTCAAATGCCGGTCAATTTTACTGCGGACAGAACAAAAACAATTTTCAGCAGAGACGAGGGATTAATACTGCAGACACGTCTTTGTAAAATGGCAGGGCACCAGAGCAAATCCACACAAACACAGGGAGGAGATGCAGACTCCACACAGAAGCCACCCCAACCAAGAATCAAACCAGAAAACCTATAGCTGTGAGGCAACAATACTACCACTGCACCATCAAATCTGCAAGGAATTAAACATTCAGAAACCTGAAGTCTGAAATTCAAATGCCGGTCAATTTTACTGCGGACAGAACAAAAACAATTTTCAGCAGAGACGCGGGGATTAATACTGCAGACACGTCTTTGTAAAATGGCAGGGCACCAGAGCAAATCCACACAAACACAGGAAGGAGATGCAGACTCCACACAGAAGCCACCCCAACCAAGAATCAAACCAGAAAACCTATAGCTGTGAGGCAACAATACTACCACTGCACCATCAAATCTGCAAGGAATTAAACATTCAGAAACCTGAAGTCTGAAATTCAAATGCCGGTCAATTTTACTGCGGACAGAACAAAAACAATTTTCAGCAGAGACGCGGGGATTAATACTGCAGACACGTCTTTGTAAAATGGCAGGGCACCAGAGCAAATCCACACAAATACAGGGAGGAGATGCAGACAGAAGCCACCCCAACCAAGAATCAAACCAGAAAACCTACAGTTGTGAGGTAACAATACTATCACTGCACCATCAATTATACAAGGAATTAAACATTCAGAAACCTGAAGTCTGAAATTCAAATGCCTGTCAATTTTACTGCGGACAGAACAAAACCAATTTTCAGCAGGGATTAAAACTGCAGACACGTCTTTGTAAAATGGCAGGGCACCAGAGCAAATCCACACAAACACATGAAGGAGATGCAGACTCCACACAGAAGCCACCCCAACCAAGAATCAAACCAGAAAACCTATAGCTGTGAGGCAACAATACTACCACTGCACCATCAAATATGCAAGGAATTAAACATTCAGAAACCCTCAAGTCTGAAATTCAAATGCCTGTCAATTTTATTTAACATTTTTTAATCAGGACAGTCTGACTTGGAACAAATAAACAATTTTCAGCAGAGGCCCAGGAAGAAATAATGCAGACATGTCTTTGTAACATGGGAGGACACAAAAGCAAACCCACACAAACACAGGGAGAAGATACAGACCCCACAAAGAAGGCACCCCAGCCAAGAATCAAACCCAAGAACCTGTAGCTGTGAGGCAACAATGCTACTACTACACCATCAAATATCAAGCATTGCAACATTTACAAACCACAGATATTATGAGGAACAGATCAGAACGAATATGAGGCAAAAATCTGAAATTTTTTTACAAATGGTGGTGGGTAGGGAACTCAAGTCTTTAACACCTACATACAGGGTACAGGGTTCAAGCCTGAGGCATTCCCTACCACACCACCATAAGCACCTGGGGCATTTACACACACACACACACACCAGTAAATAAAGCACATACACAAACTCAGTAAATAAAGCACATACACAAACTCAGTAAATAAAGCACATACACAAACTCAGTAAATAAAGCACACACACCAGTAAATAAAGCACAAGCACCATACACAAACTCAGTAAATAAAGCACACACACACCAGTAAATAAAGCACAAGCACCATACACAAACTCAGTAAATAAAGCACAAGCACCATACACAAACTCAGTAAATAAAGCACAAGCACCATACACAAACTCAGTAAATAAAGCACAAGCACTATACACAAACTCAGTAAAGCACAAGCACCATACACACACAAATAAACATTGTAAATTAAAAAGCACAAACTCCATACAAATAAACATTGTAAATTAAAAGGCACCTTACCTGAATACATCCAGCTAACGTACATCCTTCCCGCGCAATACTGAAGACCCGCGAGATCCCAATGCTCCTTCCCGACGAGATGCTCTGTCCCGAGTCCCTGCTGCTCCTCTTGCAGTCCGGATGCGACCCATAATCCTGGGGAGTCTGTGCACTGTAAAAGTGCACAGACGTCTCCTTGTGTCCCCCTATGGGGACGGCCGGACTGCCTTGAGCATGCGCATAGACCGACGGTCTATGCGCGAAGTCCGCGCATTTTGAAAAAAATATTTTTTTTTATTTTTTAGTTTTCTTTCTTATTTTTCTTTCTTTTCTAATTTTTGAGGGGGCTGCAGTCCGGCAGCCCTATGCCACGAGCCGCCCCTGGGTTTGCCTGATTTTCCATAGTTCAGCCCACAGTTTTTATAGTTTTCTGCAAGTTCACAGAAAGATGCTATTATTAGATTTGCTGCTGACATGGTCAGATAATTGCTGTCTTGCAAAAACATATTTGAGTAAAACAACCTGGCCTTGGGCTTGTTTCAGCTTTCCTTTGTTTCTCACAATTCTTTCTCTAGTTCTGATATGATACATTCAAGGTACAGTCCTGGCCTCAATACACATTCTGCTGACCATGGTGGATTTACAGACATCCATTGTTCTTTTTTCAGAGCTTCTAGCAGCTGCATATTTTCACACAGAATAAGCAGAATAAATGTATTAACTCCTTTTAACCCTTAATCCACTAAACCTGCATATTGCAGTTATATATTTCAATACACTAAGCCTACATATTGCATTGAAGTTATACATTTTCCTAATATTTCCCCCTTTTAATACTTTATTCTACTTTCAAAACAAGCATAAACAGTTTTTCTTCCCTTAACCATTTTCCACTCAGGATTTGCAGTTAGAGAGTAATTCAGTTCAAGCTTGTGAAAGTATTTCTTCAGCTTTTAATCAGTACCTCTAACTCAACATTCTGATATAAAGTCTTTGAAATTGAAGCATCTATGACATTTTCAACTAGTCCTGTTATACAGGGGATACAGCAGCATGTACATACCATCAGTAAGGCTGCCCCTACACAGATGGCAATCAAAATGTTCATCAAGATGCTGCCCCAACCCCCGAACCATTTTTGGAAAAAGTCTGTCAATGGATTCGGTCCTGGTTTGATCATAGCCGACACTTGCTGAATTATTTTGAGATGGCTGTCTATTTCATGTTTGTTGTCAGGAATAAGCGAACAGCACTCCTCCTGGATTAAGGCACACAAACCTCCTTTCGCCACTTAGGGTGAAGTCAAGAGCCATGCGATTTTGAAGCACCACTGTCCTCACGGCTGTGAGTTCATCAGTCACCAATTCTAGGGTGGAAAAAGTCACATTACTCATTGTTTCAAGAAGTTTGGATAGTTTTCTCAGGTCCCAGATCGATTTCACTGCTCTGTATGCTGGTATTATGCCCGCCCAAGATATGACATCATCATCCAGATCCATGTGCGACAGTCCTTTGTCATTCACATGTGCTAAATCATGGTGATATATCCAGGATGCATCAACTTGTCCCACTGGATTAGCGGGTTTCTTGATTTCTCGAACATTTTGAATTTTCCCCTGGGGTAGTGTCGATACATGTTGTATTGCTGGAATCAGATATGCCAGAAAACAGCTTTCAGACCAATTGCTTGGTAGCCATTTATATGCTCTATCACCACACATGAAGTAGCAGTCAGGAATTGCGACTGAGATGTTGCTGAATTTATAGTTGCCGGGCTTTTGTTGAGTCATAGCCCAGAACATTTTACTATACACAATTTGATTTTCATCAACCGTTTTCTTTCTTTCAGTGGAGTCATTGCTATTGCCAACTTGCAATTGTTGGCCCTTGTTTGTCGTGGTGCAGGAATTTCCAGTACAGTAATGTATCACTGTCATGTTACAGGTGCTATTTCCAACCTCTGTTTTTCCGTAGTTTTGAAAGCACACTGTTCCTCTTTTTGCCTTGGGTAAGAATAGGGTCACTCTTTTAATTGATGTCACATTCACTGCATCTTTCAACAGTGCTTGCCAGGTTTGGTTCATATTTAAGGGAATCTGTATTAAGGGTATTCCTCCATGTGCAGTAGGAATAGCTGCACAGACCTAGCAATTGGAGATATTGAGGGTGTCTGCATAAGCATGCTTAATAGCCTGATAAGTATTGAAATTTGGGTGCCACTTTGCACGTTTACTTCCTTCTACTTGTGTGGCAGAGAAGAGAAATGGCCACAATAAAAAGATTATTGCTACCAGTACAGTTAACAGGATGGTCATGCAATATTTCTGTGGGAATGATTGCTCTGCATTCCTGTTTTCTCCGGTTCCTCCAAACAGATGTATTTGGATCTTTCTTGCTTCCGTCATCTTTGCCTAGGACACGTGATCTTACTTTCTGCCCTATAGGACCTTAGCACCAGTGATTGCTTCACTGGGTTTGAGACGGATCAGTTCCTATTGATCTGACCCCACTTTGTAGCCAGACTTTTGTGCTTAGGGTCCCGATGGAGAGGTAAAGTCTTTGTCCAGCTCAAAGTTCTTCACCAACTTGCAGTGCGTCAGATGTATCCACGAAGCTTGCTCTGCTATTTTGACTGCAGTAGGTGTTGAAAGAAGCACCTGGTAGGGACCTTCCCACTTTGGTGATGCCCAGTTCTTTCACTTCACAATTTTAATCCACACCCAGTCTCCTGGCATTACTGCCACTTCCTATGTTTCGGTTTGTTTTTGACCTGAAACAGAATTAAACTGCAACAGATGTTTAGAACTCAACAACTTTTTCATATATTCGCTAAAGTTAAATCAGCTTCCTGGTCTGATGACATGAGAGGTTTCCACTGGGGTGTATAATAAGCCCTCCCATACAGCTTCTCGAAAGGAGTCAGTCCTTTTTCTGTAGGGACGGTTCTCATGTTCAACAGTGCCAGGGGTAAAAAGTACAGCCAGGGTTTCCCTGTCTCAGCTATCAATTTCCTCAGTTTGCTTTTCAGTATACCATTATGTCTTTCAACCAGCCCTGCAGACTGGATGATATGAACAATGATTTTTTAAAGAAATACCAAAAAGCGTACTCAGCTGATGTATGGTTTGATTTACAAAGTGCGTACCATTGTCACTATAGATTCTCTCCGGAATGCCGAACCTAGGAATAATTTCCTTAACAAATACTTTTGCCACTGTAGCTGCATCTGGGTTTTTGGTTGGAAAGGCTTCCACCCATCTGGAAAACATATCTATAATGACAAGGCAATACTTCTTATTCTCACATTTGTTCAATTCTATGAAATCCATACAGATAGTGTGAAACGGATATGGTGGTGTGGGAAAACTCCCTTGCTTGGGCTTTATCGCCCACTGTGCATGGTGTTCGTTACAAATCTGACACATTAAACAAAATTTTTTAGAATAGTTTGTAAATCCATACGTTGTGAACACCTGGTTTACCAACTGTATCATCCCCCCTGTAGAGAGATGGCACTGCCCATGGCTCAACAATGCCGCATAGCGGAACAAATTAGAGGGTAGTATTGTTTTCCCTTCCTTAGAGATGTACAACCCCTTTTCGAGGCTTGCTCCTCGTTTTATCCATTGCTGTTTTTCAGCCTGTGTAGTGAGTGTCTGCATTGTTTTTAACATATCCAGATTCAGAATTTCAGAGGATTGTAATTCCTCATTTCAAAGAAATACTTCTGTAGCTACTTGTTTTGCAGCTGTATCAGCTCTTGCATTACCTTTTGAAATCCTATCTTGTTGCTTGGTGTGAGCTGCAAATTTGCAAATGGCCAACTTCTGAGGTAACTGAATAGATTCTAAAAGATCTAAAATAAACTGCGCATGATTTATAGGTTTGCCAGTAGATGTTATCATTCCCCGGTTTTTCCACTGTTGTGCAAACACATGTACAGTGGAAAAAGCGTACTGGTTATCAGTAAAAATGTTTACACATTTACCCCTTGCTAAGGTACATGCCCATGTCAGGGCAATCAATTCTGCTGCCTGTGCAGATAAATTGTGTGGTAAGGATTTTGCTTCTACAACCTCAGTATCAGAGACTACTGCATATCCTACTAGGTTATTTCCTGCAGGACCCCTTTTGCACGAGCCATCCACATAGTATGTCACCTCGGTATCCTCCAAGGGGACATCTGTGAGATCTTTTCTAGGTAATGTGTTTTGCTTGATTACCTGCAGGCAGTGATGCAGTGTGCCGTCTGCAGGGGTCGGGAGCAGAGTAGAAGGGTTCAAAGTTGTGCATCGTTCAGTGTCATATGAGGTTGGGTCAACAATATAGTCATGCAGGAAAGATGCCTAGCAGGGGAAAGATATGCCACCTTTTCTTGTTTTCTTGTAGAAAAACAATCGTGACTGCATGGGGTACCCTCAGAGTGAGGGGGTGGAACAAAACTACTGAGGCCGAAGCTTGCACTGCCATCGCTGCTGCAACTACTGCCTGCACACAGTGGGGTAAGGATTGTGCCACCGGGTCTAATTGTGATGAATAGTAAGCAATGGGGCATTGCTTATCCCCATGTTGTTGTATTAGTACTGATGTCATATAACCTTGCTTGCAATCTACAGTCTGGAAAAATCGTTTATGATAATTTGGTAATCCCAGAACTAGAGAGGACGCTATTAATTGTTTCAGTTTACAAAAGGCAGATTCTGCCTCTGATGTCCATTGTAACAACTCCTGCTCTGCAATAGGCTTCTTACATATAAGATCAGTTAGGGGTGCAGTTTCCAAGGCATAGTTTGGAATCCAGCTTCGACAGAAATTAGTCGTTCCCAAGAAGGACATCATTTCCTTCTTGGTGGTGAGTTTTGGTGCCTGCAAGATTGCCACTTTTCTGTCTTCATCTAGAGTTTTACCTTCCTTGGATATCACATATCCTAGGTACTTACCCTGTTTTCTCCAGAGCTGCAGCTTATCTTTGTTTACTTTATGTCCCTCAGCGGCTAAAAATCATAGAAGTGCTACGGTATCTTCCCTACAATCCTGCAGGGTGGGGGCCACCAACAAAATGTCATCAACATAAAGTAAGACCTGACTACCCTTTGGTGGATTAAACCTTGCCAAGTTACTTGACATTTCTTGTGAGAATATCGTAGGGCTCTCACAATATCCCTGTGGTAGTCACGTATATGTGGATCATTTTCCCTGAAATGTAAATGCAAACCAATACTGGCTATCTGGGTGTATCGGTATTGAAAAAAATGTGTTACTAATATCCACCACAGAAAAATATTTTTGTTGAGGTTTTAAGTTATTTAACAGAGTGTGTGGATCTGGCACTATAGATGCCCTTGGTACTACTGCAAATCCTGGACTATACACCATTCTCCATTGGCTTTTTTAACTGGAAATAGAGGTGTATTACACAGAGAATCAGGAGATTCCACTAGCACCCCTCCCTTAAGTAATGCTGCTATAACAGGTTTTATCCCTGCCTCTGCATCTTTCCTTAAGGGGTATTATCTTTTCTGTGGTCTAAATGTTGATTTTGGTGTGATATTAACTGGCCCTGCAATACGGATAAGTCCTACATCTGATTTACCTGTTGACCAGAGAGTCTCTGGTATATCTTGCAAGGTGTTTTCTTCCTCCTTCAGTAGGAGCGTCCATCAGCTGTCTTTGAGACAATGCAGGTGCACAGCTGGGTTGCTCTGTGTCACCCAATTCAATTTCTGTACTTGTATTCCCTGTCCTGACAGTTCCAGTTCTGTTTGTTTCTCCCATCTTGTGGCTTTCTCCCCTAGGTCTGTCCACTGTCCTGATAGTTCCAGTTCTGTTTGTTTCTCCCATCTTGTGGCTTTCTCCCCTAGGTCCGCCCACTGTCCTGACAGTTCCAGTTCTGTTTGTTTCTCCCATCTTGTGGCTTTCTCCCCTAGGTCCGCCCACTGTCCTGATAGTTCCAGTTCTGTTTGTTTCTCCCATCTTGTGGCTTTCTCCCCTAGGTCCGCCCACTGTCCTGACAGTTCCAGTTCTGTTTGTTTCTCCCATCTTGTGGCTTTCTCCCCTAGGTCCGCCCACTGTCCTGATAGTTCCAGTTCTGTTTGTTTCTCCCATCTTGTGGCTTTCTCCCCTAGGTCCGCCCACTGTCCTGATAGTTCCAGTTCTGTTTGTTTCTCCCATCTTGTGGCTTTCTCCCTAGGTCCGCCCACTGTCCTGACAGTTCCAGTTCTGTTTGTTTCTCCCATCTTGTGGCTTTCTCCCCTAGGTCCGCCCACTGTCCTGATAGTTCCAGTTCTGTTTGTTTCTCCCATCTTGTGGCTTTCTCCCTAGGTCCGCCCACTGTCCTGATAGTTCCAGTTCTGTTTGTTTCTCCCATCTTGTGGCTTTCTCCCTAGGTCCGCCCACTGTCCTGATAGTTCCAGTTCTGTTTGTTTCTCCCATCTTGTGGCTTTCTCCCCTAGGTCCGCCCACTGTCCTGATAGTTCCAGTTCTGTTTGTTTCTCCCATCTTGTGGCTTTCTCCCCTAGGTCTGCCCACTGTCCTGATAGTTCCAGTTCTGTTTGTTTCTCCCATCTTGTGGCTTTCTCCCCTAGGTCCGCCCACTGTCCTGATAGTTCCAGTTCTGTTTGTTTCTCCCATCTTGTGGCTTTCTCCCCTAGGTCCGCCCACTGTCCTGACAGTTCCAGTTCTGTTTGTTTCTCCCATCTTGTGGCTTTCTCCCCTAGGTCCGCCCACTGTCCTGATAGTTCCAGTTCTGTTTGTTTCTCCCATCTTGTGGCTTTCTCCCCTAGGTCCGCCCACTGTCCTGACAGTTCCAGTTCTGTTTGTTTCTCCCATCTTGTGGCTTTCTCCCCTAGGTCCGCCCACTGTCCTGATAGTTCCAGTTCTGTTTGTTTCTCCCATCTTGTGGCTTTCTCCCCTAGGTCCGCCCACTGTCCTGATAGTTCCAGTTCTGTTTGTTTCTCCCATCTTGTGGCTTTCTCCCCTAGGTCTGCCCACTGTATATTTTTATTCTTGGTCAAGCTAACATGGGGTAATCGATTAGATTTATAAAGTGTTAAAAATTCCTGGGACAGAGAACAGCTGACTACACTGTTCCCTTCTGTGTCCCAGTACAGGTTACGCAGTACCAATCTATTTGTATCATTCTTAAATAATCTTTCTTCATATTCCTTATCGGGTGTATTACAAAAATATAGGGTACAATGTAACAGGTGTTGTTTATCAATGTCGAATGAGGGAAACTTACTGATGGCTATGTTCATCAGCTCATTGGTCACAGTCCCTGGACCAGTTGTGACCAAGTCCTGCCTATACCAATAAAATATTTCACCCCCCGATTGCACCGTAAAGGTGTCAGTTTGTCGCTGTGCTTCCATTTCCTGCATGGTTGGGACTACTGCTTTGACAAATAACTGCATGAGATCCCTGCCCAAGAGATTCACTGGGCACTTTGCAGAAACTACAGTCTTACTTTTCTGTGTCAATCCTGAAACAGGATCAGTTATTGTAATATTGCGGGAGAGGGGCTCCCGATATAGCTGCCCATTAGCTGCTTTGACTAATATGTAGTCGGATGATTCTGAGTTTTCTGGCAATTTGAAGGGGTGTATCAGGGTTCGTGATGACCCTGTGTCGCACAAAAATTTGACTTCCCTGCCTTCCACTGAAAGTATAACTTCTGGTTTAGTATTTGCTAAGTAGAGCTCCAAGCTCAATAAAGCCAAGTCTAGTACTTCATCTTCTACTTCACCATCATCAATTCCCTGTACTTCCTCTATTTCCCTTTTCACATTCTCATTTGTCCTTTCTGCACTAGCCCCTTCTAATGATTCCTGACTATCATATAGTCAGTCTTCACCTTCCTTGTCTTCCGTTGTTGCTTTCTTATTTTTCCTGCAATCCCTTGCCAAATGTCCCTTTTTACCACATTTGAAACATTCATCCCTTTTTTACGTCCTTCAAAGTCTTCTGATTGTTGATCAGACTGCCTACCTCCCTGTGCATTTTTCCTGCCCTTTTTCCTGGGGTGTACTACATAAACTTCTGCTCCGTCCTCTACAGAAAATACTTGAGCCTTCTTTTTCTTTTTGCTATTGAAATACCTTTCAGCATGCCTAGCATATTCGAGTAGTGATTGTAGCCTGCTAGTTCGATGATCAACCATATGTTTTGTAATAAAACTGCTTATAGGTGCACTACTACCTTTTAAAAATGCATTTTTCAACTGCTGTTCATATGGGGAATCTTGTTGTTGGTCTTCGGTGACCTGCATCCCACAGTGGTTGTTAAAACATTCCAGCAGCCTAGCGAAATATCGGTCAACTGTCTCACCCTCCTGTTGGATGCATTGATTAATGCATGTCCAGTCTGCCCTAGATTTCCATTTTTTAGAGATGCGGTCTGTAAGTCCTTTTACTCTAGCGTCTAAATCTGCACTGCTATGAGGAAGGGGTTTTTGTTCAGCATTACGAGGATTCCAGTTGCCACAAATCATGTACCAATCTGGCCCTACAATTTGTTGAACTACCCTTTCTATTTCTTCCCCCGTTTAAATGATAACTTAGCCTCATTCCTTGTAAATAGTCTGAAAATTTTCTAAAATTAATTTTCGGATGGGGAATCCCTTCTGTAGCTTTCCGGATATCTTCCGGAGTCCAGGGTCTATATACTAAGATGGTTGGATCCTGATTATCCTGCCCAGCCTGAGGGTTCAGTACTTCTATGAGTGGACATATTTCCTCTTCTTCTTCTCCTGCAGGTTGTGTGTCTTTAGATTTCTGCCATGACTCTCGATTACCTGCTTTTGTTCGGGACCTAGTTTCAATGGGATCCCTTATTTTAGCTAGTTTCAGTTTTATAGCGTCCCTATCCTCAGTGACCACAGGATATAGTGGGGGTGGATCAACCTGTCCACTCGCTCCATATTCTGGTAAGGGAGGGGGAGGCAGAGGTGCTGATGCTATTACTAGGTTGTTATCCTCCCTATCTAAAAACATTGTCTTTGAATCCTTGTTCTTTTGGTCCCTACAGTTTACTTCCTCCAGCCACCTATGTGCCTGGGGAATTCCTAACTGCCTTTGCTTTTTTACATGACCTTTAGAATCAGTTTTAAGTTGTTTAATAAGTTTGATGAGTGAGGATTTTTCAAATTTTCCATCAAATTCGTATTTAATAACCCATTTTGAAAAGTATCTAACATTGTCTGCGCACTGTGACTGCATATATTTTGCATCTTCTGTTAATGGTGGGTCTCGGGCTGTTTTTGTACAGTTATTACCCATTTCCCTTTACCTTTGATTGTTACATAACTTCACCTTGATTCTCTAGTTTTAATGTGTACCATGGATTTTTTTATATTCTCTTCAGAATGACTGCCTAAAGTCTACTTATTCTGTTTTTGTGTACTATGCAATAATGTATGCCATTACATACAGCACACAAAATTTGAAATATTTAACCAGTGATGGATGCAAGGACCACACAAAACAGTAGATGCAGACAGTGTGAATATATAACATACTATGGTGTCCAGGCCAAGCCCTTCAATTCATGCAACAGTAGACAGAGGATTTGCCTTCAAGATAAGTAACAATCAACAATATCAGATGTAGTTCAGAAGCCTTCAATTACGCCCCGTAGTCAAGCCCTAGGAGGACATTCATTACTTTTGGTAATGTCAATGTATCTGTTACATGTATGGACCCTGACCAACACATGTTGTGGGTGTCCATGATATGACTGAGATGATAGCAGGAATGCTAACAGTAAATAATGATAGGCCATTACCTAACACCCCCAACCGTATCACAGCAGGACATAGCCTGCCATATATGTGGAGGACAAAGGCAGGAACACAGGGCCATACTCACAATATTGCTGTTACACACCCTGGAAATTGCTGGTGTTACAGGATTTGTTGCAACATACCCTTATGCAGGATTAAGACATCAGGAACACAAATGGATGTAGCCATGTACTGATAGCATGCAACACGCACACTGCCAGTGTAATACCTGACACAGGACCTGTGTGGTGGACAGACAACACATGATAGGCATACCTCTGTCCAGCAAGAAGATAGGCCCACAGTAGTGAGCAATGCAGACAGACTGCATTCCAAGGTAAACTATGTACACACACACCCTGTAACACCAGTACTATACAAAGCATAACACAACTCTACTCACAGTCTGTCTGTAGTTCCTGATCCTCCTACATATATATTGCTGCCCTGAGTGTGCAGGTTCTCCTGTAAGAGGTATTGCTACCTGTTGTCTGTAACACTGATGCCCACACACTGGAAGGATGTCCATCACACAGGAAATGTAAAGGAAACTCATCCACATGATGTAGGGATTCATAGTGGGTGGTTGCCATGACAGTGGTAATTGGAAGTACTACACATGTGTAATTATATATATATATATATATATATATATATATATATATATATATATATATATATATATATATATATATATATATGGCTATCTGGATATGTATATGTAAATATATTTCCACCATATGTCCTGGACATGGAGTGTAGCCCTACCCTAGCCCCTATAGTCCCATAGTCATAGTGCAAGGGGATGTCAGGTATGAATAGCAGGTATATTAGTAGACTATTGCTACTGTCATTGGGATTGTCTTCACAGACGTGGTGTGTGTAGGTCACATCTGCCTATAACATATGTGCCATTGGCTACTGACAGATATCCTAAGGACATCAGTGTAAAGTACCTCTGCTAGCATGTAATGCTAGCAGAGGTAGCATTACATGCTAGCATGTAATGCCCCTGTGGACTGCAGCAGAGATATTGGCCAATATATGTGGAAATTATGACATACCCTGTACAGTCCAGAGGTATACACATAAGCCCTTAGTGCACAACATGTGTACCATGCTTGACAATATGGATGTAGACAGCCATGTAGATGAGTATAACACATAACGACTGGTATACATTTGCCACCATAGATTATGCATTCACACACTCCTGTCTGGCCTGACACATAATGACTGCTGGTACAGGGGTGCCATGGCCACATACTACCCACTAGATATTGACATACATCTGTACAGCATCCCACTGCTCTGTCTGACATACATGACTTTTAAGGGAGGCCCGGCAGCAGTACATCTGGCAAGTATCTGCACATGACATCTCACTGGGCAAGTACACTATGCTGCTTGGCATGTAACAACGCACTGTGCAGACTACAGGCAGACTGACTCATCACTTGCCTACATCTCATATGGGGGAATGCACATGTACCTGCATATATAGCAGGCTCAACAGGCATGTCACAGCACAAGGTATGATACATCTGTGTGAAAGTGCATAGCCACAACCAGTGTGAACACAGCCACAGCCTCATATAGTAAACTAGTATAATACGACAGTATATGGACTATCTGTTCTACACCATCCTCATATGTGCCACTCACAGAATGACCCTACATATACTGGGCTGCTACGTAGTTTGGTCTGATGGCGATGGCTGTCTGTGGTATGGGACATGTGTGTGTATGGCCTTACAAACATGTACGCCACTATGGTACCATACAGTGGGGCAGCATATAACATCAGATAGAAGGGGAACTAGAACAATGGCATCTACCACAGTCTGTACACAGGCTAAAGTACATATTAACAATACACACATTGCTGACATTCACCATAAGTACACAGACCTCAGTACTGTACAAACATCCACAGAATGTCCAGGTTATGTCATGAAATATACCCCCTACTGTACATAACATGTGTAGCAGTCTGAGATATCACTGGCTTGTTATCAGATATGACACTAATTATGGTGTACGGCACATATGCACCACATCATGCCTGACATATATAAAAAGTTTGACAGAGGTGTGGCTGAAAGGACATACATAGGGCCAATATTGACATGTTGCTGTGATAACCTCATACATTTACTGTTGTAATGGGGTTTGTAGCAACATATGTCCTATGAGGGATTTGAAGTCAGTAACTATCACGGCCTTCACCATCTACAGACTGCAGTCCTCACATTACCTTCTGCAGTCCTCAGATAGATGCTCTGTGGGTAATACATGAAACCAAAGGCACAGCACTGCCCAGTCTGCAGATGACCCTGCAGATGGAGATTCCTCATAAACATGGAACTGACATGGCAGGTATTGCGACATGTACAAAAGTCATAGCCACACAAACACTGTTAATCCAACATTGCTCCATATGCAGTATAGCAGCACTTACAGTTCGTAGTCAGGTCAGGCACATCCCCCTCATGTTTGTTGCCCTCTTCCCACAGTGAATGTTGTTAGAGGTAAATCCCCAACCCATCTGAAATGCTGTTTTCCAAATGACAGTTCTAGCTCCTGCTCACAGTGACAGACAAGGGGCAACATCACCAGGATGTTCCCAGGTAGTGGAGTGCATTTCCATGCAATTGGCTATGGGAATATTACCACACCTGTTCCACATGCAATTGGCTAGGAAAGGCCTGCAATTTGTGCGGAGACCATAAGCTGATCATGAGCATCACATTAAAGACACATGCTGCTGCTTAAGCAATCCAGGTGTGGGCCTCCAAATCTGCCAGAGAGGGAGTAGCAGAGGCAGACAGAGGTGAATATGTCACGGAGGGGTGGGAGGGTAAAACTGATGCATGTTTGTGTCACACACCTACCAGCACAGGGTATCAAACACCCAACAGCTATGTAGTGCTATCACAGTCCGATGCTGTTATTGGATGCGCGACATGGGTTATCTGGTGGGGAGCACTCAGAACATATATGTGATGGTGAGTGACATCTGCAACAAGGATATGGTAGATATACAGTAGGTAACATACACATGCCTGTCTGCATGAACAGGTGCCAGCGTCAGCACATGCACACTCACACAGGGACACACACACACATTAGCACACTTGGTGGGGCCAGGAGCGCAACCTGTCACTAGTGGGATTGCCACAACACATCGATGTGCAGGGAACACATGCACTACATGGGTGACACGGAGGTCATATGGGCAGTGAGTATGAGGGGGTGTCAGACATAAGGCGGCATGCTTCACTGCACCCTGGGGGAGTAGTGCATGTGGATGTGGACATATGTACCATACAACATACACATGAACACACAGGGTCCAGTTCAGACATGCATGGGTGCATGTCTGCACGGGTGTGTGGTTGCCAACAGTGCCAGCAGGCTATACGAGGGTAGGCAATGGGTATACCTTGGCATCAGCCCATATGACTATGGTTTGCATTGTTGCACAGGCCTGTAGTTTCTGCATTTGCCTGCACAGATGGGTATTGCATCGTCTTCCAGGCACCTGGGTGACTATTGTGTATGGCCAATGCTGTGCATCACTTGCCATGTATGTGTTCCCTAGTCCATAACTTGGATGGTGTCTAGGATGTGCACACCTCCCACATGCATGTACAGTGAGATGTGGAACTGTACCTGGGGTGTCTGGCCCATGCTGTGAACACAACTTATCAGATGTGCCAGTCTTGACCACATGTGGCAGGGAGTGGTACTGGTCAGCAGATTTACCCTGCACTCACATTGATAGCATACTAACAGCATTTCCTGATGTCAGTGTCATCTGTCCATACAGGCCATGTTGTCAGGCATGGTATGTCCATTGTTAGTCACATGTTAAGGCACAGTGGGGTTGCTAACTGTGATTGGCAGGCCTTGATGTCACATGTATGGGTATGGCTTTGCATCCCAGCCTCTCAGCCATTTACATATGTTATTCCTGTATGGTTGACATTGTGATATATAGTATGGCCACCATAAATGAAATTAGCAAAACCCCTCCACATTGCCCACAGACTCACAACCACCTCTACACAAGATATGAGTTACACACACACACACACACACACACACACACACACACACACACACACACACACACACACACACACACACACACACACACACACCTGTCATGTCTGGGAGTAAAACCCCTACCTAGCTGGTTTACTACACTACAGCACTACTCAGTTATATTGTGTGCCATGGACATTACTGAAGTTTGTCTTCCCCAAAGGTGTATTTCACAGTTAATGACATCAGCAGGACTACCAAAGTAGGGCATTTGTAATGTACTGCGAGTGAGTAGCCTATAATGCATTGCTCCATACACAGACACTGAGACACACACATCACATCCGGAATTGGCATGGGTAGAGATGGAACACTACTACCATTGTAAATCACACTACAGCAGTACGCAGTTACAGAATGAACTATGGTGATTACTGGGCTATCAATTTCCCAGAGGTGTACTTCTAGATGAGTGACATCAGCAGCCTTGTCAAAGTAGTGTATTTGCATTGTATGGAGTGTGAGTAGCCTAAAAAGCAATGCTCTCTACCCAGTCAGACACACGCACACAAACACATGACTCCAGTATGCGTTACAGATCTCATGCTGCCACTATGGGTGTGTACTCTTTGCTGCCTTGACATCCGGCCACCCAATTCCCTTGCATTTTCGCATCCATACAGTAGCTACAGGTAAAAACACATTCTACACCAATTGACAATTGGTAGGTTGATTGACTTACCTTGAGGGTGTGCCGGACTTAAGGATATTGCTGGAGGGCTGCTTATGTCGGATGCACATAGTACACTCCCTATACAGGGTTGGGCACAGGTAGTGTCATGTTTGTCATCCCTTTTACTGTCTGTGCGAGTAAGAGAGAGGTGTCATTCCCTGGGGCTCTTCTGTGTCAGTGCATATGCTATGTGTTGCCTCTTTGCCAAGGCCAGGACACACTGGGCATGCCCCCTTCTGCCTACTGGAGCAGGCTCAGGATTTTCCTCCGAGTCACTCTGAACCTGTACAGGCATTGGCATTGGTGGGGGGCTGTATGGCCCTGCCCCATGCTGTTCCTGCTGCAGCTATTTCCGCAGGATCATATTATGTAGCATAGCACATACCATTAATATTTGGGTACATGTAGCTGGTGAATACTGCAAGGCTCTACTGGATGTATCCAGACACTGGCATTGTGACCTGAGCATCCCAACCACATGCTCTATTATATGTCTGGCCTATACGTCTACATCATTATGGCGTTGTTGTTCAGGTGTGTGTGCATTTCTGATGGGTGTCATCAGCCACGGCTCCAGTGGGTACCCAGCATCCCTCACTAAGTGACCATAGGGGATGTCCACATTGGCAAATCTGTGGTATAGCTGCATCAGTTGCCATATGTGTGAATCGTCATAGCTTCCAGAGCAGCCAGCACACACATTCAGTGTAATGCCCTTGGCATCACATACAACCTGGCAGTTGATGGAGGGGATGTCCCTGCGGTTGATGTAGGCCCTACCCTGCTCACTGCGTGGTACTTTGTTGCGTAAGTGCATGCAGTGTATAGCACCCACTACCCTAGGGTAGTTAGCTATTTGGTGAAAAAGACGCATATTGTGGGTCAACACCTCACATGTTTTGAGGAAATATACGTGCTCACTGGCATGTGCTGACATGGCATCCAGGAACTGGTGGAATACTCTGAATGCTGATGGCTGTGAGATGCCCATGTTATCCCCAGTTGTAGTTTGGGAGGTACCTGTGACTAGTATACCTAGGCCTACACATACCTTGGTATCCACTGGGATGGGTTCCTCTCGGCAGTGCGGTGTGTCAGTTGTGGCCTGCACAGCTCAATGATTTGCTGTAGGAAGTCTCTGTCCACCCTATAGCGATCCATTATCTCCAGCTCATGTAGCCCCTGGTAAGTTACCCTGGGTCTGTACACTCTTCTCTGTCTCCTCACTGTGGGTTTTTCAGCAACATTGACATCCTCACCACCCTTAAGCTCTTGCACAGGTTGTTCTATGTTGCTTGAATCAGCCCTTCTCAGTTTGTAGGTTTGGTTTTAAAATTTCCCTGCTTGTATACACTGGTGGTGTAGAGTGTGGAAAAAACAGGGGGTGGGTATTTGCTTGGTTTATAGTGGTGTTCTGGGCTGGGCTGGTCTGCTTCCTGTGTGATTAGCTGATTCTAATGCATTTCACCTAGCAGCTCCACTAGTTCTCCTTGATTACTTTCCTACTGCTGTTTTACCTTCCCATTGCCTCCCTGTTTAGGCCTGTGTGCGCACCGCACAAATGGAGTGCTCAAATGTGCACAGAGGTACTTTTTCCTGGTTTAATTTCCTTTTTCTTTCTGTACAACCCGGTGCATGGGGAGCACACCCGCTTACACTTTGTAAAGAGTGCTAGGCAGCTTTATACACACCCCTAGCTTAGCTGTGCTATGCTAGGAGTAATCCCGAGCCACAGGTCTCCAATCCACTTACAGTATGCCTGACACACACCCCCATGATGTCACCTATATCCTAGTCTTGCACCCAGCTATTTATACTCTTACACTGTTGGGACCTGCCTCACACCCTGGGGAAATCTGGGATTCACTAACCCTTCCCTCATTTGCATAGGATTGCCTGCTAATGCATAGTTACATGTCTCACACTGAGCCTCCCCCCTTAGCAATCATTACTCACTGGCCAAGTTGTCTTCTGACTGCCATTGACTTGCATGGCAGAATACTGATTTTAGCTGGAATGCTTATTTTAGGTTTATTTCATTAATTTCCCCCGATCCTGTTTCCGTGTCACTGCCCTATGCTTAACCAGGCGAGCTCAACGAAAAGAAAATTAAAGGTTGTTTATTTATTTTTTTTACATTTTGCAATGCCAATGGCCTTCTACTTGGACATTGGCATGCTTTCTCAATGATATGCAGCCTTTATTTGGAGTTGTCATGGCTCCGTTTTGTTGATTGCAGAACTGCACTCGGTTACTAACTGAGTACATTTCTGCACAATGCACTCGTCCTGTACGGACAGCTGCCAGTTTCCTGGATCGCATATTACCCTCATTTGCAAGATTTTCACTTGCAAATTAGGGTAATTTGCATACAGGAGCTTGGTCTGTGCAGAATTAGCCTAAGTGCTCACATGCACTTCCCGCGAGCTCGTTCCTGGATTGCACGTCGGCCATATTGCCAAAAATAGCTCTTAAACTAATCCTGCATGCTATAAAGGGCTTCATAAATCCAGGGGCTTATGTTTTCATACCATTCTTTCCTTTCTGTTTCTACTTCTTTAGTATCAATTCTCCATATCTTTATCTTCTTTTCATATTCCTTCTCTTTCAAACTTTTTGCTTCTCTTTTCCTTTTCTTACCCCCACCCATCTATGTACCCTTATATTTTTCAAATAAAAAATCATGGTACTGGCTTTTTAAACAACCAAAATAAATGTATTCATGCTAAGAAAACAAATGGATTTACTAATGCAAGCCCCTCTTTTCTTTAACATTATAAAGTATGCCTCTTTTGACTAGATTCAGCCTTATTCCCCACAGAAAACCAAAATAAGATATACAGTAATTCAGTTTCCATACAGCTTGAAAGATTTTATACACTTCCAAAATAGGCTAACCTTCCTAAAATATAGGTGTTTTACATATATACCCTTTTTTAGAGACAACTGAAACACCCTGTATAAACCTGCCTTCTATTTTTTAGAACTTCTCTTCATTGCTCTATTTCTATTTGTTTTCTTCAAAACTTAACCCTAGAACATCAACTCAAGTTCTGGTAAAATCGGTTTGTGCTATCCATGCCACATTTCTAAGCCCCTTACATTTTGATTTAACTGCAAACATACTATATCTAACATTTGTTCTATTCTGTAAATTATTGCTTTCATCCAATGTTTTGTTCTTGGCCACTAAGGCCACATCATCTGAATAGGGTAACATTAATGGTAATCTTATCCTTTCCTTAACTTCCTATCTACCATCCTCTAAGGTTAAACTACACATTTGTATAACTGCATTCATTACCATCATAAACAGCCACATGTTCAACAGACAGCCTTGCTTTAACCCTCTTCCCCTCTATTTTTTTTACCCATCCATTCGTCATCACAGAAGCACAAGAATTTTCTTAAATTGTCTTCACTATCCTTCTTATTTTTTCTCCTATTTCATATTCTAAAAGAATAATGTTCAACATTTCCTCATGATAAGTACTAACAAATGCAATATCCACATCCCATACTGTTAATTTTCTTTCTCTTTCCCCTTGCCTAAACTCTCAACCACTTCTGTAACCATCATTAGCATATAATTTACTCTTTTACCTTTTGCATCTCACAACCTTTCATCAAATTCTTCTTTCATGACACATCATTTATTTGTGAATAATCTTCATAAACAGTATATAGTCAATATTTCCCAGTGTAATTGGTCTCCAGTTTTTTTTTCTTCCCTTCTGCTTTTTTCTATATAAATTTTATAACCCCCTTACAAATCCCATCTTCTTTTATACCATCCTCTATCCATTCATTGAATATTTACAGAAACATTCCTTTTCATCATCTGACATTTCTTTATTAAAACTATACCCTAATCCATCTGGACCTGTTGTGGATTCCTCTTTATCTTTCTTTGTTGCATCATTTAATGCCTTCCTCTGAATTTTTTTTCCATTTTTTCCACTACCTCCTTTGTAATCTTCTTAACTCTCCTTGCCCTCCATTACATTTTTCTCATACATATTTGTACATACCTTTCAACTATATCCATAACATGTTCTTGTTTATATTTTAACCACCCTTTTCATTTCATTCATTTTTCTATCATTACATCTCAATTTCTTACCCCAAAATGGGGAAAGTTCTTCTTTGCTCCCTTTCAGATATTACTTTTATCAAAATATAATTCTTTCTATTTTCTTTTTGCTTCTTACATATTAACTTTTCCTTCCTCCATTGTTGTCTGTCTAATTTTAAGTTTGTTTAAACTTTTCTTTGTACACCATCCTCCACTTTGTCAAACTGACATAAAATAGCTTCATTGTCATATCATCTTCCCACAGTTGCTATTTTTCTTTTCTAAGGCATACCATTCCTGCAATTTTTCCTGTCATTCTTTTTAAGTGTTTCCCCTTCTTTTATTAGCTTAATTTTCTCCTATTATTGCCCATATATGACCTCAAAATTTTGCTTCTCTAATTCCATCTTTTATTTCTTTCATGTCATCTGTAAATGAAATATAAGAGATGGTTACTTAATACAGAGATTGATCATACGTGCATTCTATATTCTCTACCATACCGTTATCTCCTCTTAACCTATATTTATTTACATCCACTCTCAGACATTTTTACACCTTGTGCTATTTTCCATTTCACTTTTCATAAATTACAATTAAAGTCTTCCATGACCATAGCAGACATATCTACTATTACATAATTTTGAATGTCCTCAAGCATTTTCTTTTCTTTCGATTATATTTGTATACACATATTATTCTGAATACTTTCTGCTCCTTTCTTACATCACAAACTAAAACTCTCAGTGCTGCCATCATCATTATGTCTGATATTTTAATCTGTTCATGCTTTAGTAATAGTTCAATACCTGAGCATGTATCACTTACTATAGCTTGCACCACTTTGTTTTCCACATCATTTCAAATTCCACCCCTTTTCTTTAATCTGTACATCTTATGTCAAGTAAAAAATCTCTCTACATCTATTTTTCACACAATTCAAACACCATTATTCTTCTAACATCACTTGTTTTTCTGTACTCATATTACCCTTTCCCCCCTTTTTTATCTTTTGGCCTCCTTCTTGTCCTTATCCTTCCTCCAACAGAACAGCTCATATACCCCTCTTCTTTTTCTTCTGTTTCTAATATTCCGTATCTGTTTTACCTCACTAAATGTGTTTCTTTTTCATGTATTAGTTTATAGACTTCATCTAGTGCATCTTTTCCCACATTTTTATCTTGCACTTCCTCACCCTCATCCTTATCCCTACCCCGATCTTTTCATCATTCACTTCCACCATTGTTTGTAAAAACAATGTTCTTAACCCCAATTTTCCTCAGTTTGTCTATCTACATTGATTTGTGGACAATCAAACCAAAAATATTCCTCACTTCCACATTTCCTGCAATATGATTTGCAGTTTCTTTCAAAAGCATCCAAACTCCCCACACTGCCTACACCTTCTTTTCCTACAACACTGAATTAAATGTAATTCATCCCCAAAGTAAAAAAAAAAACGTTGGCTGCCCCCAGTAGTTAAAAATTCCTTTTGTTTTCATTTTTATTATCATATCACATGGTGTAACTTGCTATTTTCCATTTTAAAGTTACATAAACTTCCCATCCCCCAGCACATAATTCTGTCATCTGTTACTTTTTAATTTCATGCATATGCTGACATATGAAAAACATTTTAATTCACTCTCTTCTGTCTTGTTCTAAATTGAAACAGCAGTTTTCTTTTTAAATGTCCATTTAAATTTTGATAAATACAGTCCTTCCAAGAAGATATGTTACTTCTAATTTCACATTTATTAACAAAATTTTCTGCTAATATGAATGTCTCAAATTTTATTTCAGAGAAACTTTCATTTCCTATATGTATTAATACACAAACGTTAGACGATCTAAATCCTATGGGCATAACAGCATTGTCTAAAACAAAATACCAGCTTATTTGTTTTCACTTGCACAACAGACATTTTCCTCCACCTCTCAAAAGTATATTTCCTCTGGACTTTGCACAGCCTTTTTTTCTGCAGTCTTTGACACACAAATTGTGATTTCCAGAGTAAAGACTTATGCAGCGGCTGCAGTAGTAGCAGATTCCAGTGGGATTCTCTATGTTTACTGTTCTCTGTCCTATCTTCCTGAAACCAGACACAAAACATGACCTTAAGTTCAGCTATTGCAATGGCCAGACATGCCCTGTCTGTATAAACATCATCTATTACAGCATCCTTCAGTCTTTCTGTCATCTCCTCACTGTCAAATATTTTGCTCATTACCTTACTCCACTGTATGGCCTCTGAACCTTCTGGCTCTGCTTTTTTCATCATGTTTTGTCATGCAGACCCCAACACCATGATATTCACCTCCAAAACATAGTCTACAGCTTCTTTTTTCTCTTTCTACAGCTCATCTGCACTCACAGCTTCCATCTTATAATCAGTGATCACTAGTAACAGCCCTCCAGTGGCTCCTAATGATCACCTCACAAAGAGTAGGAGCCTTTTATATAATTAAACCAATATTTATTTATATTTCATATATCCTTATTTATAATAACTACATTATTTATAAAATTTGCAAGCACCACAGACAAACAACAAATTTATTACCCGTAAAGGTCATATTCATTTTACATTATGAGATCCCCACTATACTTTCCATAGCCAAAATCTTATTTTTTTTAACATTTTTTGCTAAATCAAATTTTTCATTAAGCATAATTCCCTTCACCTTTTGATTCCATACCAGCCATATTATACAAAACATTTTTATCAGTCCTAGTAACATAAATTTTATATCTGTCCTTATAAAATCCATATTCAATTATATCCCTATTAGGATTATCTACATCTGTAAAACTTTTTACATATTTCAAATCTATTCCCTGGGATTCAGTAACCTCTGCACAGCATGCAGGAATAGTGCAGGAGCTGCTAGAGGCAATATGGCCACCGAGAGATCCAGGAACAAAATCCCGGGATGTGCATGAGCGCTCCTACACTATTCCTGCACGGACACAGCTCCTGTATGCAAATTACCCCATTTGCAGGTGAAAACCATGCAAATGATGTGAATTTGCGATCCAGGAAGCTGGCAGCCGTCAGTGCGGGACTAGTGTAATCTGCAGAAATGTACTCGGTTAGTAACTGAGTACATTTCTGCAAACTACAAAACGGAGCCATAACAGCTCCAAATAAAGGGTGTATATAACGTGTAAAGCATGCCAATGGCCAAATATATGGCCAATGGCATGGAAAACAGTTGCAAAAATAAAAAAAATAACTTTTATTTTTTTTCGGCCAATATCAGCCGTTTAAGCATAGGGCAGTGGCACACAAAAGGGATCGGCTAGAAAATAACAAAAAAACCCTGAAAAAAGCTTTCCCTGTAAAACCACAAATTTGCCATTAACGTCAGTGGCAGGCAGAGGACAAAATTGCCAGTGAATAGTGATTGCTAAGGGGGAAGTCTCAATGTCAGACTTGTAACTAGGCATTAGCAGGCAGTCCTATGCAAATGAGGGGAATGATACTGAATCCCAGATTTCCCCTCATGACTAGCCTGCACCCAACAGTGTACTTGCAGGAAGAGTATGGTGCAAGCCTAAGAGCTAGCTGACATCATAGAGGGGTGTGTCAGACATACTATAAGCTTATTGGAGCCCTGTGGCTTGGATTTGCCCTTAGCTTAGCATAGCTAAGCAAGGGGGGTGTGTCTGAAACTGCCAAGCTCTTTACATTGCCTAAGCAGGTGTGCACGCCGCGCACCATATTTCAAATGAAAAAAAAAAAGTAAACTAAGAAATAGCATCTACGTTCACATCTGAACACTGTGTTTGCGTGGCATGCCCCTGGGCTTAAACAGGAAGGCAATGGGAAGGGAAAACAGCAGTAGGAAGGTAATCAAGGAGAAGTAGCATAGCTGGCAGGTGAAATGTATCAGACTCAGCAAATTACACAGGCAGCAGCCCAACCCAGCACACTACTGTAAATTATGCAAACACTTTTCCCTCTTTTTTTCCCACAAACTCTACACCACCGGGGTACACAAGCAGGGAATTTTACCTAACAAAACCAACAAAATGATAGGGGTGCATTAGCTCTCATAAATCAACATGTGGAAGAGGCTGAGGGTGGTGAGGATGAGAATGCTGATGAACAATCCACAGTGAGGAGAAAGAGAAGAGTGTACAGACCCAGGGTAACCTACCAGGGGCTACATGAGCTGGAGATAGTGGAGCGCTATAGGGTGGACAGGGACATCCTACAGCAAATTGTTGAGATGTGCAGGCCATGCCTCACACACAGAACCAACAGAGGAGAACCCATCCCAGTGGATACCAAGGTATGTGTAGGCCTAAAAATACTAGCCACAGATACCTTCCAAAGGCCAACTGGGGATATCATGGGGATCTCACAGGCATCAGCATCCAGAGTACTCCACTAGTTCCTGGATGCCATGTCAGCACATGCAGGTGAGCATGTATAGTTCCACAACACCCATGAGGCATTGACCAGCAATATGCGTCTCTTCCACCAAATAGCAGAATACCCTGAGGTAGTGGGTGCTATAGACTGCACGCACATACACATCAAAGCACCACCCGGTGAGTGGGGTAGGGTCTACATCAACTGCAAGGGCTTCCTCTCCATCAACTGCCAGGTCATGTGCAATGCCCAGGGCATTATAATGAATGTGTGTGCTGGCTGCCCTGGAGGCTATCATGACTCCCACATCTGGCATATGACGCAGCTGTGCCAGAGATTTGCCAATGGGGACATCCCTTATACCCACCTAATGGGGGAGGCTGGTTATGCACTGGAGCTGTGGCTGATGACACCAATCAGAAATGCACACACACCCTAACAAGAACTCCATAAAGAGGCACACGCACAGATCAGAATCATAATAGAGCGTGTGTTTGATATGCTTAAGTCATGGTTCTGGTGCCTGGACATATCCGGTGGCGCCTTGCAGTACTCACCAGCTACATGTACCCAAATTGTCATCGTATGTGCCATGCTACACAATATGATCCTGTGGAAACAGCTGCAGCAGGAACAGCACGGGGCAGGGCCACACAGCCCCCCACCACTGCCAAGGCCTGCACAGGCACAGAGTGACTCGAAAGAGGAGGAACAACCTGAGTCTGTCCCAGTAGGCAGAAGAGGTGTGCCCAGTATGCCCAGGCCTTGGCAAAGTGGCAATGCATAGCACATACACTGACACGGTAGGAACCCAGGGAATGACACCTCTCTCTGACTCACACATACAGTAATAGGGATGCCAAACATGACACTACCTGTGCTTAACCATGTATAGGGAGTGTACTATGTACATCTGACATAGTCAGCTCTCCAGCACCATCCTCAATACTGGCACAGCCACAAGATAAGTCACTCTCCCTATCAATTGCTGAATGGAGTAGTATGTATTGTTACTTGTATCTATGGCATGGATGTGAGCATGCAAGGGAATCGGGTGGATGAATGGGATGCCAGCTGATAGTAGACACCTGTAGTGGCAGCATGAAATCTGTAACAAATACTGGTGTCACCATAGTAGCCAATACTACAAAAAGTAACAAAACCCACTGCAGGAAATGTGGTGGGCCAAATGTGTGTCCGTAGGACACACACATGCCAGTCAGGGAGGCTCACATACCCAACAATAGTCTCAGCCAGCAGGCCAGGCATAGACAAACACAAAGAAAGGCTGTGCTAAGGCCTCTGATTGATGGCTATGGAGAACAGCCCCCCTCCAGACCTACACAGACAGACTACAACAGGTCAGGCAGTGGGATGTTAGTTCTGAAGGGTAAGAAGTCTGAAACTGAAATGTAGGTCAATAAAACCTAAGAACTGTAGTACACTGATATATCTCTAGGCTGCATGATAGGTCAGAATACAGAATGAAATTGAATACCTGAAATACCAGTACAGTCACAGCAAATGTGTGCAATTGTCAGGTGTGCCCCCCCCCCCACAATCCTATGTAGTAACATGTATGTGTAGGTATAATAACAGTGGAGCACAGATTACCTGAGCCAGCCAAAGTAGCAGGATAGATTGTAGCATATGTACAATATGCAGGGCTCTGTGTGTTAAGTTGGTGTGTGTTGTATATTGTGTTAGAGTGGTCAGCATATAGGTATGGTGAGGTTTGTCCTGGCAGCCATTGGCAAGTACTGCTGATGACAAGGCCAAGTTCTCACAACTGCAGTGCCAAACACAATGCATCCCAGAAAGACACATTCCAGCAGTGAGCCATAGTAATTGTTTGGATGTAACATCTGTCACCATCTGAAAGATGGACATGGCATGAATGTGGGCCCAGACATACAAACAGTACACAGGTGGAAGTACCCCAGACAGACAGAGTATAAAATGTTACTGTCAAATGGACACACCTTTGGGATTGTACATACAGGTTAACAGCACATTAATTGGGTTTGTGGTATGGAATACCAATGTCATCTGGCCAAACACTGGCAGACCACAAAGGTCACAGGTATGAAGTATTGAGAAACTGCTGATGACCCTGCACAAGCCAGCATAAGTGGAATGCCCCACATATATCTGTGAGTCAGATGCAAGTAGCGTCCATAGCACACATGCACCCAGCTCATCCCACCATCACTCACAGATACCTCACAGATCTTATCCCTGCTGTTGGGAATGTATACAATATAACCTCCACCTCTGTATGGAAATAGCCACAGAATGCAGCATGCTGACGAGGTGTGCCATGCAGGTGTGTCCCTAGCTGTAAGCAGCACCCTGCCAGTATCTACACCACTGGATCAATAATGACAGAAACTATTGACATTAACACCTTGCACACCTACCCTGTCATCCCAGGAGAATATAGTGGCTTGCAGTCTGGGACTGTAGGAGTGAGACAATGCAATGGCCTGCTACAGATGGGCTGCATCACTACCAAATTACAGTCCTCTGCCAAAGGCCTGTGCTTCACCCATACTGCCAATGAATGTTATGTCATGGACTCCCAAATAACAACATAACACAGTCCACAGAACCCAATTGCAAGGCAATATTGACAAATCCCAGCAACATGTCCATGTCCTACTGCATGAACTGTGGACTAACACCAAATTACTGCTGGGATGAAGTGATAACTATAGGGAACTTATCAGACAATGTTTGCATAATGTTTGGAAGAGGATAGAATAACGGGGTGGGGGGGCAGGAGCATGGACACCATGGAGTATGTAAAGTCTGAAACTCAGCTTTGTGCACATACTATCCCTGCCTGTAAACACAGGAATGGGTGGCTACAAACCTGCTTGTAAACCACAACATGAAGGGGTAATGACCAGAAATATGACCCCTGCCTCTGGGTAACCTGTGTGAATCTGTCCGGCTGCGAGGTATGGCCATAGCAGGATATGGCCATACTGTCACATCGATGGATGTACAAACATGGGATCCTCAGCCACTACTGTACCAAGGTACTGAACCATTTACACAGACCCATCAGTAAGTGTCTGCAGCTTCTCCTTCAGAATGGCATGATTGTGCAATAATATGTAGGCTGCAGTCCACAATACTGGACACAACTTCATTCACCCTGTGTTCCCCAGGGAATTACTACAAGCAAATATGTATATCTTACAGTAGTTGATGACATAAAACATCACAGTGTAAAACAGTACATATGTCTGAATATCTCTGCTAACACCAAAACCATGCAGCAGAAGCAGCACAGACACAATTACCTACAGTAATCCACTATCCTTGCCCATTTTGACCCCATATTGTCAACCGATCTACAGATATCCCACAAAAACAGATTGCTAGCTGTAGTTGTAGAACACAAAAGCCTGCACTGGAGTACAACCTACCTGGAATGGATTCACACATTCAATACAGAAGGTCATATTGGTTATGCTCCAATACTTAGAGAAACAAAACCCATGTCTGAAAACAAAATATTGAAAGGTCATACTGGGCATGTTCCTACACTTACAGAAATGAAGCCCATGTCTGGCAACAACAGTGGACTATACATAGCTGACAGTCACAGATGTTTGTGCACACACTCCCCACATTGCACACCAGTCATGCTTTGCACACACATTGGATAGGAATACACACATATATCCAAGGACAACACACTATAATAGGCCAAACTTACACATACATAGATGTGTGGAAGAGACTAACAGACAGTGACAAAGAGCCTCCCATCATGAGGCCTGTCCCACCCAGCATGCATCCAATTGGCTAAAACCACAAGATGTGCAAATGTCAATCACTGTAGACGTTTGCCTCTGGTATCCCTCAGCACTATAGTGTCTGTGGTGCCTGTGATAACTGTGTAACATGACTGTATAAGTCAGTATTCATCTAGCAGTTGTATACACATACCTGTGAAATATAAACCTGTGTGTGCCTGAGGATTGTGTGTCTACTTCCAGATGAATGTAGTAGGAAAAATTCCTCGGTTCCCCCACATCTGTAAAAATGTTAAAAACAGACTTTAATCTTCAGTAAAAACAACAAAAACAGGAGCACAGTAAAATTCCTGGATAAGCGCTTTCGGCTTACTAGCCTTCATCAGATCATGTGTCTTGCTTCCAGATGAATGGTTTATGGCCCATGCACACACACTGCACTCCCCATTGCCCTACTTTGGCAAGCCTGCTGATGTCATTAACCTTGAAATACACCTTTGGTGAAGGAGTATTCCTATAAGCTCAGTGGTGTGTGCTATAACTGTGTAATGCTATAGTGTGATGTAATAGTTAGTTAGGAGTTCTAATCCCAGCCATGGCAAGTATGTGTGTGTGTGTGTGTGGGGGGGGGGTTCAATGCCTTTGTGGCCATTCGCAGTCACTACACTCCCCATTGCTCTGCTTTGGCAAGCCTGCTGATGTCAGTGACTTTAAAATACACCTTTGGGGAAGGAGTGACCCAATAAGCTCTGCCACACATCCTATAACTGTGTAATGCTGTAGTGTGATGTACCAGTTAAGTAGGGTTTCTATTCCCAGACATGGCAACTGTAAAACATGGTGTTTGTCTGTGTAGGGATCAATGCTTTTATGGCCATTTACAGTCACTAGGCACTCCTAAAAATGGAGGACATCAATATCTGTGCAGTAACAGAGACCTGATCCAAGGCTCCAGAGAGCACCCCTGCAATACCAGGTACAGCTCTTACCATACCTGTGGCAATTCACAGTCACTAGGCACTCCTGAAATGGAGAACATCAATATCTGTGCAGTAACAAAGACCTGATCCAAGGCTCCAGAGAGCACCCCTGCAATACCAAGGACAGCTCTTACCACACCTGTTGGCCACCAAACCAGGACCAAAACACTAAAGGAGGAGTAGTGTCCATATTCACCAAGGATATTCACACCACCAGACTACTTGCCCAACAGAATACATCTGAAATACTCCTGGTGCAACTAACACTAGGTAAGTCTGCAATCCAGATTGTATAGCTTGCTACAGATCCCCTCACCATGCCCCAAGATTCCCATTACACCTTTCTAAACATACTGGAAAATATCATGATACAACCAAACACCCTAATACTGGGTGACTTACACTACCCTGCAATTAACTGGGAAAACTACTTGAGTACCAACATGTGTGCCCAACAGTTTTTGGAAGTCATAATTCCCAATGCCTTGGTTCAAGTAACCCATAGTCCCACCAGGGGCTCCAGTATCCTAGACCTGGTCATTACCAACATGGGAAATCAATGCTCCACACCTATGGTCACCCCATTGATGGTCAGGTCTGCCCATAAACTAATCACCCTTAGCATCCACATCCCTCCACCACACCCCAGTAAGGAAACTTCCATAACACACATCTCCAAAACCAACTTCATGCTACACATTTCAGACATGACTAATGTCATGACACCCATGCAGATGGGAAGTGAAAGGATGACTGCTGAATCCTACACTAAGACACTGTATGAGCACATCCACTCATGCATGAATCGTGCCATTCCAAATAGAACCAAGACGCTCCCCACCATGGAAAGGAAGCCAGTGGTGGTCCCCTGCCAAAAACAAACTGTACAACAAAAAGAAGAAACTGTTGCAGAAAAAGAGGGAATTTCCAGGATGCAAAATACTCCCTTACCAGCCTCAGTAAGAAGCTGAGATCCCTCATAAAATCCTCCAAAGCTAGTTACAAACATAATATAGCCAAAGATGCCAAAGACAACTGCAAGCCATTCCATAGCTATGTTAGGAATCTAAATGGCAATGCACAGATCTGCTCTGAGCTACAACAAGATGGCATTAAATATACTGATCCCAAGGATATTGCCAACATCTTGGAAGATCGATTCAGTGCCAACTGCACCTCCCTCCCACCACCTAAAGTGTCCATCTCAATACTGAAAGAATGCCAGATTCTGGTAATAACAGCCACACAGGTAAAAAACACACTATCCAGAGCTAAGAAAACAGCACACATGGGACCAGACAGCATTCCATGCTGTGTACTACATGAACTACAAAATGAAATGGCAACTTACCTATGTGCCATGTCTAATCAAAGCCACACCTCAGGCTTCATGGTCACTGAGTGGCTCACTGCTAAAGTTATGCCAGTCCACAAAGGGGGATCCACCTTGGATCCTGGGAACTACCGCCCCAGCAGTATGACATGCCTGATCTGCAAGGCCATGGAATGTATTATCATGGAGCTTATAAACAAAGACACTGGCAACCTGAAAACACTGGACCCCACCCAGGCTGGGTTTGTGAAAGGCCAGTCATGTCTCTTGAACTTGATTGACATCTTTGAATCAGTCTTCAGAGCGGTGGACGTGGGTAAGGTGGTTCACACAGCCTATCTGGACCTTGCCAAGGCCTTCAAAACCATCCTCCAGTCTGGAATCATAGATAAACATACTAAGCTGGCCATTAATCCCTATGTCACCTGATGGTTTGCCAACTGCTGTACTGACAGAAGCCACACTGTAAAAGTAGGTGACTCCAAATCCATCTCCAGACAAGTGACAGTTGGAGTTACTCAGGGTTCAGTCCTGGGACCACTCTTGTTTGGCATCTACTGCTCTGAAGTACAAGCCAACACTAAGGGACTCTGGCTAACAAAGGTCGCAGATGACTGCAAACTGGGAGCCAATATTGAATCCCCACATGATGTGGATATTCTACAGAAGGGCCTTACAGAAAGAGATGCTTGGTACTTGAACCATGGCCTCAAGCTCAATGTCAAGAAATGTATAGTTATCCTCTTTGGGAAGGGACATGTACCCGTGAAGTACCACATAGGTGGCAGTACACTAACGTCAGGAAATCCACCTATGTGGCATACCTAATCACTAAGGGCTTTTCATCCAGGAAAAAGGAGGCCATTGTCCCACTGTAGTCATCTCTCAGTAGACCCAGTACATACTACAACACCCTGTTTGGTATGTACCTCACAAGACATCTGCAGCAAATAGAAAGGCTGCAGACACACCTAACTAAAAAAATCACAGGCCTAAACCAGATGCCCTATGCTGACCATATGAAAATCATCCAGCTATACTTTGTCACATATTGTGTACTCAGAAGCTATCTCTGCTTAACATACAATGCCATGTTAAACCCAGAGCTGTTGGCCATGCTACACTTAAAGAAATCCAAATCCCTCACAGCCACATGCTCCAGGGATCCAAACCTTGTCATCACAAAAAACAAAACATACTGGAGGGATGTGTTCCTGACCCAGAGACTCACCAGACTATGAAATACACTGCCCATACATGTCAAGCAGAATGCCTCTTTGGTCCTCTTCAAAAGGAACCTTGATGATTGGATAGGAGATAGGAAATTGACCCCAGGGATTCATGTCAGCCACCCTGCTAGACAAGGGTCTGGGGAAGTAAATATTGTGGGAAGACATAGCCAGGGAATTGTCATGGCTAGACATGTATAGGCTCTAGGGCCGATAGCCTAGTATGAACCTATGAACCTATGAACCTATGACCTACACTTTCCATTGTCTGACCTTGGCAAACCTGCTGATGTCATTCACTTTGAAATACACCTTTGGGGAAAGAGTAATTCAGTAAGCTCTGTGGTGCGTGCTATAACTGTGTAATGCTGTAGTGTGATATACTAGTTAGGTAGGAGTTCTAATTCCAGACATGTCAACTGTAAAACTTTGTGTGTGTATGTGTGTGTGTGTGTTTGTTTGGCTGTTGGGAGTAATGCTTTTGAGACCATTCACAGTCACTACAACTTCCATTGCCCTACTTTGACAAGCCTGCTGATGTCATTCACTTGGAAATACACCTTTGGGGAAAAAGTAGCCCAGTAAGCTCTGTGGCACGTGCTATAATTGCATAATGCTGTAGTGTGATGCACTAATTAGGTATGAGTTCTAATCCCAGACATGGCAATTGCTAAACTTTGTATGTGTGTTTGTCTGTGTAGGGATCAATACTTTTGAGGCCATTCATAGTCATAGGTTCATAGGTAAGTACTAGGTATTGGCTCAAGGGCCTAAGTAAGCCTAGCCAACAAGGTTTTCTGGCTTACTCCACCCAAGAAAGTTAATTTCCTGTGCCCCTGTTGAGCAGAGACACAGAAGTGATCCCCTGGGTGTATTCCTATTAGCCATCCACTCATCAAGATTTTTCTTGAAGAGTGCTAATGAGGAACTTTGCTTGACATAGATGGGTAGCTTGTTACAGAATATAGGACGTCTCTGGGACAGGAATCTATCCCTACAGCATGTCCTGTTTATTGTGGTGACAAGGTTTAGGTCCCTAGAGCATGTATCTTGGAGGGATTGCAATTTCTTTAGGTGTAGCATGTCCAACAGCTCTGGATTTAACATAGCTTTATATGTTAGGCAGAGATCTCCTCATAGTAGGTGATATGCTACGGAGTAAAGCTGGAGTTTTTTCAGATGGTCAGTGTAGGGCATCTGTTTGAGGCTAGTAATCCTCTTTGTGAGATACTTCTGTAGGCTTTCCAGCTGCTGCAGATGTCTTGTGAGATACATTCCAAAAGGGGCATTGTACTCTATAATGGGTCTAATGCGTACCGAGTAGAGGGGAACAATGACCTCTTTTTTTCCTGGATGAGAACCCTTTTGTGATGAGGTGTGCCACATAGAAGGATTTCCTGACTACTGTGGCGATGTGATTATCAAATGAGAGACTACTGTCCACCTGGGTCCCAAGGTGTCTTATCACACATTCAGCATTAAGTAGACTGCCATTTAAGTGGTAGTTCATGGGTACAGAGTTTTACCAAAGGGGATGACAATGCACTTTTTGGCATTGAGCTTGAGGTCATGCCTCTGACACCAGGCATCTGTCTCAATGAGGCTCTTCTGTTGGATGTCCACATCATTTGGGGACTCGACTATGGCTCCTAGTTTGCAGTCATCTGTGAACTTCGTTAGCCAGAACCCTTTTGTGTTAGCCTGCACTTCATAGAAGTAGATACCAAACAGGAGAGGTCCAGGGACTGAACCCTGTGGTACTCCACTTGCCACTGGTTTGAAGTCAGATTTGGAGTCTGCAACTTTTACAGTGTGGGTTCTGTCAATGAGCCAGTTGGCAACCCATCTTGTGATGTAGAGATTTATACCAAGTTTAGTGAGTTTAGCTATAATTCCAGAATGGGGGATGGTGTTGAAAGCCTTGGCGAGGTCAAGATAGGCTGTGTGAACCACCTTACCCACATCTTCAGCTTTAGTGACTATCTCAAAAAAGTCAATCAGGTTCAGAAGGCATGATCTGCCTTTCACAAACCTGAACTGGGTGGGGTCTAGAGTTTGGAGGTTACCAATGTCTTTGTTTATGAGTTCCATGATGATACATTCCATGGCCTTGCAGACCAGGCTTGTCAGGCTAATAGGGTGATAGTTCCCAGGATCAGTGGTGGCTCCCCCTTTGTGGAGTGGGATAACTGTTGCTGTGTGCCATTCAGTGGGCACAATGCCTGATGTGAGACTATGATTGAACATGGTGCTTAGGTGGGGAGACAGTTCATTCTGAAGTTCATATAAAACGCAACCTGGGATGTTGTCTGGTCCCATGGATGCTGTGTTTTTGGTTTTAGAGAGTGCAGCTTTTACCTGCATAGATGTGATTACAGGGACTCTGCATTCTTCCTGTATATATATGGGCCCTTTAGGGGCTGAGAGAGGGATACAGTTAGCACTGAACCTATCTGCCAGGGGGTTGGCAATATCAGTTGGTTCTGTAATTTTCATGCTGTTGTGCTGTAACTCAGAGCAGATCTGGGTGTTGCCATTGAGATTCTTGACATAGCTATAGAATGCTTTGTGGTTGCCCTTAGAATCAGTGGCAATTTTGTTTTTGTAGCTAGCTCTGCAGGATCTTATAAGGGATCTCAGCTTCTTACTGAGGCTGACCAGGGAGCTCCTCCACTCATGGGATTTTACTCTTTTTCAACAGCTTCTTCCTTCTGTTGTAGAGTTTGTTTATGGCAGGGGACCACCAGACTGGCTTCCTTTTTTTGGAGGTTAGCGTCTTGGTTCTGTTTCGGATAGCACAATCCATGCACTCGTGTAAGTGCTTATAGAGTGCATTTGTGTAGGATTCAGCAGTCATATCTGTATTGTCCATCTGCATGGGTGTCATGAAGTTCACCACTTCTGTCTTAAGAAGCATGAAGTTGGCTTTGGAGAATTTTTTTACCGTGGTTTCCTTAATAGTGGGTGGAGGCAGGATGCGGATATCTAGAGTGATTAGCTTATGGTAGGATCTGACCAATGAGGAGTTGACTTCAGGTGTGGAACACCAGTCACTCATGTTGGTAATGACTAGGTCTAGGATATTGTTGCCCCTGGTGGGGGTATGGATAAGTTGATCCAGGCATTGTAATGTATGAATTCCAGAAAGCGTTGAGTGAAGAAGTTGGTACATGAGTAGTTTTCCCAGTAAATGGTGGCGTAGTTGAAATTGGCCATTATTCGGGTCTTTGGTTGAACCCTAATATTTTCCAGTATATCAAGAAAAGAGGAGTGGGAATCCTGGGGCATGGTGGGGGATCTGTAGCAAGCTACAATTTGGATTTCAGTTTTGCGCAGAGTTAGTTGTACTTGGATAACCGCAGAAGCATTATGCTGTGCAGCTAGCCTGGAGTTGTGGATATCCTTAATGAATATGGACACACATCTGCCTTTGGTGTTCTTGTCCAGGTTATATGGCCGAAAAGTGTGGTATGAGTTATAGCCTGGTAATGCTGAGGTGCTTTCTAGAGCCTTGAACCAGGTCTCAGTCACTGCGCAGATATCAATGTTCTCCATTTTAAGGAGTGCCTCGAGTGAGTGCATTTTGTGATTTAGACTTCTAGCATTGAGTAGCATTACCTTCAGTTTTTGCTTGCCTTTTCCAGTTACAGTGGTGACTTTGTCATTTGAACCTTTCCTAAAAAGGCACTATAGGGGCAGCAAGAACCTTAGCCAGTATCTGGAATCCCAGAGGTGACAGGTGCATGCCATCTCTGGCAAAGCACCGTGGTCTGTCGACCATGTTATCCCAGGCAGGCAGATACTGGATCCCCTTAGAATGACACCAGAAGCTTATCCAGTTGTGGAAGTCAATCATTTTATCCTTGTACTGCGGTATCATTATGGGTGATGGCAGGATGCTACTCAGGGCTATGGTCATACCTGCCTGGGCTACAAGATCAGGGAGCTCTTCTATGTCTCTTTTGATGTAGTTTAGGAAGATGCATCTCAGGTCGTTCACACCAACATGGACAATGAAAGAATCATATTTGTACTTGTTGTGGAGTGACCTGAGTGCATGGGTTAAGTGGTGGATCCAGGCATCTGACAGGCAGATGACAGTAACCTTCTCCTTGTTTAGCCTGGTGAGTGGGACATCAGTGTGCCTGATTATAGAGTCACCTATGACTAGTGCGTTGGGTACATTGGTTTGCCTTATGGGCTGTGGTTTATTGGCACACTGAATCTGTGAGCTATGTGTCATTTGGGTTGTGATGGGGGTGGAGGTTGCTCGCGTTTCTGCTTTGGAGGTCTCTGTTGCTTGGGCAGATTATTATTGAGAGCTTCTGTGAATGTTATTGTATTTTTATGTGTGAATTTTGGTGGTGTAGGTTTTGTGGGACTATGTGCTGATTGTGGTTTGGTGCAAGTGTTTACCTTCTCCTCTTGACTGTCAAGTTCAGTCCTAGTTGGAGAGAGCTTTACCTCCAGTTTGGCTAGATAAGTGTATCTCTCACAGATTGTGGTGTTGGGTGGTAGGAGAAGAGGGCTGTCTGTGTACATGAGGCAATTGCTACATTGCCTCAAGATGCCCAGATTCATCATATAGACAGGAGAGAACACTGGGAGTTGACCCTTGGACATGCCTGAATAAAAATTACTTTTCTCTAGACAAATGAGTAAAGTGAGTATAAAAGATGTTTTTCTCTAGGTAAAGAGGAAGGTTGAGTGCTGTAGGATTTGTAGCTTATTTAGTGCTAACAAGTTCTGAACAAGTGCTAAAACTAAGAATCTCTACCTGGTTCTTGTGGTAGATAGGATACCTAGTGCTTACCACTCCCACTGATAAGCTAGAATGCTTCCCTCCAACACAGAAAGGCTTGGGAGGCTCAGAAGCCTAAAAACGGTCCTGGATACAGCAAATCTGTATCTGGACTAGACTAGTTACAGGAATGGTGGCAAACAAGCGCAAATGCAGGCTTTTACACCAGAAAGTTGAAATAGATCTAAAAACTGTCCAAACAGCCAATAAACTACAATTTCTAGGCCAGAAAGCACTCTTGTGGTAGATAGGCTACCTAGTGCTTACCACTCCCACTGATAAGCTAGAAGGCTTCCTTCCAACACAGAAAGGCTTGAAGGGCTCAGAAGCTTCCAAGCAGTCCTGGATACAGCAAATCTGTATGTGGACTAGACTAGTTACAGGAAAGGTGGGAAACAAGCGCAAACATGGGCTTTTAAACTGGAAGGTTGAAAGAGATGGAAAAACTGTCCAAACGACCACTAAACTACAATTTCTGGGCCAGAAACCACTCATGCGGTAGATAGGCTACCTAGTGTTTACCACTCCCATGGATAAGCTAGAAGGCTTCCCTCCAACACAGAAAGGCTTGGGGGGCTCAGAAGTTTACAGTCATCGATGCAGCAAATCTGTATCTGGACTAGACTAGTTGCAGGAAAGGCAGGAAACAAGCTTAGAATTTTTGGGGAGGAAAGGGAGAAAAGAAAAAAAAACGAAGATAATTCAATATTAAGGACCTAAATGGCTTGCCCTTCACAAATGTACTCTTTGTATTAGGCAGAATGAGCTAGTGACACTAGACTTGAATAGAGCTGAAATAGAGCTGAACAGATGGGACTGGTAGGAGTGTCTGAAATCAAAATTTGATCTTGCTGTACTTGGCTGAGTGAGCAAATGAAATAGACCCAGGAGGAGTGTTCAAACACAAATTTACTGAAGGGGTGGGCAATTCCAAAGCCACCACGATTAATACCAGAACAAGAACAGGGGTGGGGGGTGGGAGACTAACTGCAGAGACAGAGAGAGGCCACAGTATTCTGTGAAACAATTAAATAGAAAAATAAATAACTACAGAGACACAACCCACTATATTCAATGAAACAATTAAATACACAGAAAATAAAATGCAGTACAATCTTTAACACTGCAAGTTTGTGCTTAACTCAGCTAGTAATGCAGTTGATTATAGGTATGTAGCAGAAGCCAAACAACTCAGATATTGAGCAGTAATTAATTCAAAGATATGTGACTAACACTTATAAATACAGAGAAACCCTCTAGGCTAAGAGTTTAACACTGAATATCAATTAAATGAAACAATAGCTCCCAATAACTGCAGAGACAGATAGAGACTACAGTATTCTGTGAACAATTAAATAGAAAACTAAATAACTATAGAGACACAGCCCACAATATTCAATGAAACAATTAAATACACAGAAAATAAAATGCAGTACAATCTTTTACACTGCAATTTTGTACTCAATTCAGCTAGTAATGCAGTTGATTGTAGGTATATAGCAGAAGCCAAACAACTCAGATATTGAGCAGTAATAAATTTAAAGATATATGACTAACACTTATAAATACAGAGAAACCCTCTAGGCTAAGATTTTAAAACTGAATATCAATGAAGTGAAACACAATAGTCCCCAATAACTGCAGAGAGAGAGAGAGAGAGAGAGAGAGAGAGAAAGAGAGACCACATTATTCTGTGAGACAATTAAATAGAAAAATAAGTAACTACAGATACACAGCCCACAATATTCAATGAAACAATGAAATACACAGAAAATAAAATGCAGTACAATCTTTAACACTGCAAGTTTGTACTTAACTCAGCTAGTAATGCAGTGTATTGTGGGTATGTAGCAGAAGTCAAACAACTCAGATATTGAGCAGTAATAAATTCAAAGATATGTGACTAACACTTATAAATACAGATAAACCCTCTAGGCTAAAAGGTTAACACTGAATATCAATGAAGTGAAACACAATAGCCCCCAATAACTGCAGAGACAGAGAGAGACTACAGTATTCTGCGAAACAATTAAATAGAAAACTAAATGACTACAGAGACACTGCCCACAATATTCAATGAAAGAATTAAATACACAGAAAAATAAAATGCAGTACAATCTTTAACACTGCAAGTTTGTACTTAATTCAGCTAGTAATGCAGTTGATTGTAGGTATGTAGCAAAAGCCAAGCAACTCAGATATTGAGCAGTAATACATTCAAAGATATGTGACTAACACTTATAAATACAGATAAACCCTCTAGGCTAAGAGTTTAACACTGAATATCAATGAAGTGAAACATAATAACCCCCAATAACTGCAGAGACAGAGAGAGAGATAGACCATAGTATTATGTGAGACAATTAAATAGAAAAATAAGTAACTACAGAGAAATGGCCCACAATATTCAATGAAACAATTAAATACACAGAAAATAAAATGCAGTGCAATCTTTAACACTGTAAGTTTGTACTTAACTCAGCTAGTAATGCAGCTGACTGTATGTATGTAGCAGAAGCCAAACAACTCAGATATTGAGCAGTAATAAATTCAAAGATATGTGACTTCCATTGCTGCACTTTGGCAAGCCTGCTGATGTCATTCACTTTGAAATGCACCTTTGGGGAATGAGCAGCCCAGTAAGGTCTGTGGCACATGTCATAACTGTGTAATGCTGTACTGTAATGTACTAGTTAGGTAGGAGTTCTAATCTCAGACATGGCAACTGTAAAACTTTGTGTGTGTGTGTGTGTTTGTCTGTGTAGGGATCAATGCTTTTGAGGCCATTCACAGTCATTGCAACTTCCATTGCCTTACTTTGGCAAGCCTGCTGGTGTCATTCACTTTGTAATACACATTTGGGAAAGGAGTAACCCAGTAAGCTCTGTAGCATGTGCTATAACTGCATAATGCTGCAGTGTGCTGTACTAGTTAGGTAGGAGTTCTAATCCCATACATGGTAAATGTAGGTCTGTGTGTGTGTGTGTGTGTGTGTGTGTGTGTGTGTGTGTGTGTGTGTGTGTGTGTGTGTGTGTGTGTGTGTGTGTGTGTGTGTGTGTGTGTGTGTGTGTGTGTGTGTGTGTGTGTGTGTGTGTGTGTGTGTGTGTTTGTCATTAGTATCCTGTGTGGCGGTAGCTGTGAGTGTGTAATAACAGGACTCACTGTGGAGCGGATTTTGCAAATTTCTTATATGGTGGGCCTATTATATGTCACAATGTCCGCCTTGCAAGGACAACAGATGTCAAACTGCAGAGAGGCTGGGGTAGACAATCATATGTCACAATGTCCACCTTACAAGGACAACAGACGTCAAACAGCAGAGAGGCTGGGGTAGACAATCCATACCCCTACATGTGACATCATGGACTGGGGAATAATATAGGCAACCCTTGTATTTCCCAAAGAAAACTCTCTACCCATCTCTCATACACATACACACTTGGCTTGGCAACAACCACTATGTTGGTATAATGATTTTGATGCCATTCACACTTACTGCACCTACCATTGGCCTACTGAAGCATGCCTTCTGATGTCAGACACCTTGGCATACCCTTTGCCCATATATCAGCCTGATAACCTCTGTGGTGCATGTGATACCTGCATATTACTGTAGTGTGGCAAACTAGTTAGTTAGGATGTCTAATCCTGACCCTGCCAACTGTGATAATGTGTGTGAGTCCCTGAGAGAGTGTGGCTGTGTCATCCTTGACACCTGTTCTTGTGGACAGGCACATGTACTACACCTAACTTATCCCTCCTTTATCACTGTTGCTGATGTCACTCACTGCCGAATATACCTTTGGACAACTCCCCAATATGTAAGCTCTGTGATGCATGCAATAACTGCATAGACATGTAATAGCAAGACATAGTCAGGCAGGGGTTTGAAACTCAATATCGGTAAGTGTGTGACACAAACATGCTTAGCTTTCACTCTAATACCCCCTCTCTGTCTTACTTTGTCTCTGTCTGTCTCTCTCACTCCCTCTCTGGTGGATGTGGAGCAGTATATCTGCTTTGCTTAGGCAGCCAGCTTGTATTTTGTAAGTGATGCTCATGATCAGCTGATGGCCTGTCCATGAATTGCAGTCCCCCACTAGCTGATTGCACATAGAACAACTGTGGTTAACATTCCCAGCCAATTGCATGGGAACACACTCCTATAAGTAGGAACATCATGTGGGTATTGGCCCTTTTCATTCACTGTAAACAGGACTTCATGTTGGTGTTTGGAAAACAGCATCACAGATGGTAGTGGGATATACCTCTAACAACATATACTGTAGAAACAGGCCAACAGACAGGAGGGGGTTGTTCTAGACATGACGACAGAATGTAAGTTTTGCTCTTCTGCATTTGAAGTAATGTTGGTTTAACAGGGTTTGTATGGATATGGCTGGTCTACATGATTTAATACCTATCATAACAGTGTTATGTGGTTGTGGAAACTCTCACCTATAGGGTTATCTGCAGACTGGCCAGTGTTTGGAGTCTTATGTGTCTTGTGCTACTCACAGATTACCTATCTTAGAACTGCAGAACATAGTCTGAGGATTGCAGTCAATACATGGTGGCAGCCATGAGAGTTACTGACTTCATATCCCTCATAGGACATATGTCACAACAAACCCTGGTACAACAGTAAATGTATGAAGTTATCACAGCAACATGTCAATATTAGCCCTGTGTTTGTGCCATCAGCCACAACTCTGTCAACCTTTGTACATATGCCATGCAGTAAGAGGTGAATATGTTCAGTACACCATTAAATATTGACATCATACCTGATAACAAGCCAGTGAGATATCAGACTGCTAGACATGTTGTATATAGTAGGGGATATATTTGAGGACATAACCTGGGAATTCTGTGGTAGTATGCACATTAGTGAGGTCTGTGTACTTATGGTGATTGTTGACAGTGTGTGTATTGCGAATTTGTACCCTGGCCTGTGTGCAGACTGTGGTAGATGTAATTGTTATTGGTCCTGTTCTATCTGATGTTACATGCTGCTCCAGTGTATGGTACCCTATTGGCTTACATGTTTGTAGGGCCAAACACACACCAGTCCCATACCACAGTCAGGCATTGGACTGTACTGTGTAGTGGCCCAGTAAATGTAGGGTTAGTGTGTGAGTGGCACATATGAGGATGGTGTTGATCCTTATACTGTAATATTAAGCTCACTTACCATAAGTGGCTGCGGCTCTATTCACATTGATTGTGGGTATGCACTTTTACACAGGTGTCTGTTACTCTGTGCTGTGACATGCCTGTAGAGCCTGATATATTTGCAGGTACATGTATATTCTCCTATAAGAAATGTAGACCAGTGTTGTGACAGTCTGCCCATAGTTTGCACAGTGCTTTATTACATGCCTAGCGGCTCAGTGTACTTACCCAGTGTGATGTTATGTCCAGATATTTGTCAGATGTACTGCTACTGGGCCACCATAACTGTCATGTATTTCTGACAAAGCAGGGGGATGCTGTACAGATGTATGTCACAAACTAGTGGATAGTATGTGGCCATGTGTCCTCTGCACCACCAGTTATTATGTGTCAGGACAGACAAGAGTGTGTGAATGCATAACCTGTGTGGGCATATGTATTAAAGTATTTACATGATATACCCATTTACATGGCTGTTAACATCCACATTGT
>NC_056737.1:167354907-167494907 GCF_019279795.1 Protopterus annectens
ATATATATATATATATATATCCATAGCCTTATTTGTAAACATTACTGTTGTGTATACCTTCCCAAATGTATCACACCATATTTATCTGATATGTATATATTTAGATATAACAACATGTGTGATGCAACAGTAATATGACTAACAAGTACTACACAGTTGTAGAAGTCACATCAATTGTTCAATACTAGTCAATATGTGTTCTGACAGATATATTGGAAAAACAACAGCTCTCTTCACAGCTGTCATGGTGTAGTGTTTAATTGCTGTGACTATAGTGTGCAGGGTCCTGGGTTCTGGACCTGCAAGGGTGGTTTATTTTGTTGCTGAGCAGAACAAGGGCTGTTGGCTACAGAGTGGTTAAGGCAGTTTTGAGCAGCTTTAAGTGTGTTTGCATGGGTTTACATGAAGCTAAGCAGTGCTAACGTGCAGTTAAACATATAGGCACTTACACCGTATAGGCTTCACTTACCAATGCGCAAATGTGCTTTGGTATAATATTGCAGCAATGCTGACACCTGCTAAGCATGGCTCAGCCCTTGTAACCAGTGTTCACATTCCAGTCTGGTAACATAGCAGGGTACTGACATCTGTGATAAGTGTATGCAATGCCATGTACATAACATGCATCTATGTGCTGCCATTACAGTAGCAAGGGGTGTGAGTCTACTGTCTGGGACACTTGAGTATATATGGCTTGTACAATACTCTTATCCATGTGAATGTTTTACATACATGGGTAGTATCCCAAGTTATATGCAGTCACATTGGCATGTAATGTATCATTACATTACTACTGTTGACAGTGCTTTCCCAAGTAAGAGTAGATTGCTAATTGTAGTACAGGCAACAAACACACCTGCATGCAAAGATGGACTCTGAGTCCTCACTCTCATGTTCCTGGTGTGTGAGCTGTGTCTCATTAAATATTTCCAACTGGATAAAGATTTGACATGTGGAAAATAACTGTAAACTACTGTGTGTATAGCACATGTCAGTGAGAGCTGCCGTCATGTAGTAATGCCATACCTATCAGTGTCAGATGTCTATCTGTTAACACATTCATCCTAATGCATAGCTAGTTGGCTTGCTGATGTCTGTACGTCCATTGTACAGATGTGCAGATGTCAGATATCCATCTTGGATACTTACAGGCAATCTATGCTTGACTGGCACTGACATGTCTGCCCAGCTGTGTTATAAATGCCACAGACAGGATTCCACACCCTGTACACATCACATGCTATGGATACCTCAACTACACTACCACAGTCAACAGAACATGCTTGGATACAGGTCTCCAAGACAAACACTGACCATGTTATGTAATACATGTTGCATACATGTCAACTAGAGCACCTGACTGGCCCTCTGCAAGGGCCACCCAGATGATTGGCTGATGCATGTCACTGTCATCCTAAGGATCACCCCAGTGGTGTCTGTTGATGGTCTGCTAGCACATGGCAGGTGGCATGATACCACTGCACACACATGCCCCACACTTCCCATCTCTCCATGGACAATGGCCTGGTACACACCTATGAACACCTGGACCAATGCACCCCAGTACTGACAAATGTGTCCATGTGCATTACTGAGAATATCAGTGTCTGTGTGTTTGTAGACCTGTAGTTGGGAATACCCTGAGGCCCTTCATACCCACTGCACCCCTTAGATGCGGCTGCTGCTGTACTGGACATTACATGTACCTTGTTATGCTCTTCTCCCTAAGGGCTACCTGAGCCTTGCAGTACCAGCACAACACTGTTGTACAAATTGGTTGATAGACATGGGAGACCCACTGAGTTCTTGGAAGTGTGTGTGCATTTGTGCATGTGTGTATATATGTAGGGTACAGCATTTTGCAGCTACATTCTCCTTTTACAATATGCATTGCCACACAGTATTAGGAATAGTGATGTTGGTGACCATAGGAGAGGCATGACAATGCATCACCCTACTATGCCTGTGGCATGTGCATTAGATGCATATCCCTGTAGTAGCACTCTTGGGATGGACAATGGGTTGTATTGCAGTCCTGGTCAATGTGTGATGGTGGGAATGTCAGAGTGTTATCATGGGTTTCAGTGCACACAATATCCACAGTGGGGTGTGAGTGCTAGGTATACTGTCATTACACCATGGCACCCCTGTACATGTCCCATGTACCACTGTATGGGGACCACTGTCACCATCAGACATACAGGTAACTGATAACACTATCCAGCCCAGTTATGCATGTGCTGTGTGCAACCTACCTATAACACAAGGGACACACTGACAAGGTAGTTAGCACTGATAGGCCCAGGTCTCTCAGATGTGTGTCTGACTGTTATGTGTTTGTTAATGTGTATATGATGGTATGTCACACTATGTATTGTCCATAAACAACCATTACATCTCACATTGCCATACTGTACATGCCTGAGGATGTTCTGCATGTAACATGTAACCTGGACCTCACCTCATCCTAAACGCTGCGTAGTGTGTGCAATTAAAGCCACGCACATCCGTAGCACTACATACCTAGGTAGGGGTCTAGTCTCAGTGTTGCCAAGTAAGAGTGTGTGTGTGTGTATGTTGAGGAATCTACTTCAGTGTGCAGAATATACATGTCCCAGGAGGTCATCTGCCCAAGAACTGCCTGGCATATGCTAACATTTCACAGGTATCATCCTGTGGACATACATTCCATCACAACTAGTGTTAGATTTGTAAATGGCCTCTTCCCCACTGTATAGGTGTGCAGCAATACTGGGGTTGGTATATATAGCTGGGTGTGACTGTTGTGGACACAGCCAACATCATTGCAGTTACTGCTGAGTGCATCCCCCCTCTTAGCTGGCTGTAATACTGTACAGTTCATGTTAACAGGTTATGTAGTTGTCTATCACACTATCTGTGGTTCTACACCACCTCTCACCCTCAAAAGGGTAGGGGTGTGCCATCCACAGCAGCACACATATGTTTATCGAGTTGAGGATTGCATTACATTGGGGAAGGGGACATGTACCCTGCCAGTACCATTGTTGATGACATTAAACTAGCAGACTGCTTATTCCCCAATCTATTGTTGTGTCTAGTCTGGCTTGGTGGAATTACTTAGGCTATAATGGGTTCCTTGCACAGGTACATACATCCATGTGTAGAGTATTCTCTGTGTAGTGCCTCAACACTAAAGCCTCTGTGTGTGTTATACACAAACATGTGGTGTGTACCACACAGTACAAATGTCAGTGTCCACTGTAGAAGGGCTGATAAGAGCAGCCACCATGAACTCACCTGTATACACCACCCCAGACCTATCAGCCATGTGGCACAGACAGTAACTGTTATACAGACCTGTGACATGTGTTCACCTGTACCCAGGATATGGCACAGCAAAGGTGTCAACCACAGTGCCATACCCCTTGAGCCATCCTCCTGCTGACACATGGACACCTACAACACAAACGGATAACATTATGGAGACCACAATCACTCAGTGTTAATAACAGCTATAATGCATGATGGCTGGACAGCTACACTTCCTGACATGTAAGCATTAAACTTTATTGCTGACAACATGTTACACAGCAATACATTGGTACACCATAGTACAGTCACCGTGTGAAACAGGTATCATCATATGCACAGGGTGTGTTGTTGGTTTGCCAGACACCTAGGCTGAGCCATACATTTGACACCATGTGTGTGAGTGAGGGGTTGTAATTATTGATATGGCCATGGTGATATGGTGTGTGTAGGTATGGGGTTGCCCTAGCTGTGCTTGTATTGTGTGTGAGTATGCATGCACACAGTTCTGCCATGTGGCTGCCCTATACAGATGTTTGTTGGACAGCTGAAGACCATACCTGGCAGGGTGTGCAGTTCACCACCTCCAACCACAGTCATGAAAACTGTGCCTGCCAGGGGGTCCACAGGTATGGTACTCTCCGCTGATGATGACATATGTCCGCTGGAACCAGGTCCCTCCTGGGACTGGCCAGGGCCATGTGCATGTGGCCTGCTGTGGTGTGATGTTGACAGACCCCCCCCCCATAGTGCTGGGGCTGGTACTGGCACTACAAGAGCAGTGTGGTGTCCTTGCATGTCCTGTCACATACATCCTCACCACATACATGACTGCCTGTGCTGTTTGTCATGGTATATGCAATGGTGAGGTATGGTTACATGTCCAACTCCTGGGTGCTACCTGTTGGGTATGGGATCCATGCCATAGCATGTAAGATGTGTGCAAGCCATGGCTGCCTCAAGCCATGGCTGCCTCTGTTGCAGGTATGTGGGCACATTTGATGGCCAAATGTCTTGGACAGCAGGCCATTTCTTGGTGTGACATTGGAGATGTGTACTTGCTGGAAGGTCCATTCTCATGAAGAATGCATGCTGTCAGTACCTCAACAGCTGCTTCCACTATATTATATCTGGAGTGTGTGCACACATGCTTTCAGTGTTTGTGAATGTATGTATTCCCCATATTTGCTGTCCTAACATACAATTCCACATTACACACTCATTCCTCATGTTAGGACCACACTGCAGGTTGTAAGGGTTGTAGACTGCAGTATTGTGATATGCCATAGTGTACATCTGTAACAGTTCCCATTGTAATACTGGTATATACACTGCTGTAGCACTGTATAAGGGTGATGTTTCACACATGTCCCTACTGTAGGCCATTTGTCCCACCATTATGTTGATCTCTGTGCACACATTTTGCAATGACAGGATGTTAGTTATATTGCAGGAGTCTGACATACCCTTCAGATGCACCATCATGGTGACCACTGTGATGCAGTGCAGTTAACAGCAACAATATGTGAACATGTACAGCATGCATTGCGGGTAGTTGTGTTAAACGTGTGCATGGAATATACCATGCCCATAACATGACCAGTTTATTGGCAAACCTGAACAAACACCATACTCATCAGCTGCAGGCTGCTGCCCTGGTGGTATACCAGAGAGACCTACATAAGTGTGTGCAAAATGTGATGTTAGTAGCCACAGCTGTGGCATTGGTACAGGGTGGGTGAAACATTACAGTACATCAACAGTACAAGCCCACAATACTACTAATTATGCACATCTGTTTATTACTACTACACAGCAACAGACTATATATATTTCATCTCACATATGCATGATCTAACTGTACAGATGTGGATGGATATGCAACAATGGTCTACTGATGTGCCTTGTGGCCTTACCTGCATACTCCTCTGCCATTGTGTGGGTAGCACCGACCTCCAATATGCTGTCCGCCAAGCATTGTGTGTGCGAGGGAGGGCAGGTGCCCCGAGGCTGGCAAGGAGCTCCTCAACATATGTCAGAGGGGGCTGAATGGCATGACCCCCCCATTGCAAAGTGGCCCCCCCCTGACTGCAGCAGCACTCCGACGGGCATGACGAAGTAGATCAGTGCATCGATGTCAGACCTGCTTATAACTGCGGTTATGCATACCAACATTGCTTACCTTGTGGACAAGATCATTCCACAGGGAGGTCCACTCCTGCAGCTCATGGGCTGTTCAGATGAACAACATGTGGTAGTGCTGCACCAGGTGTGAGATGACATCATTCTCCTCCACTATAAATGGGCTAGCGCTCCTTCGACATATTGCCCGAAAGACATAAAGATGGAAACAGGTCTAAGGATGTTATACTGCAAGGTTATCATAGTTGTTAATACACATCTCTGTCGCCCCCGCCACCATATCTGCAACAACAATCTGATCACACAACTCAACAGGTATGTCTACAGAATACGTACCATTGGGACATATATCGTATTGTACAACACTTTGTGCTATGTGTTTGTGGTCATGTTCCCTGTGGGGACACTATCATTAGTGGCCTGCTACAGACAATGTCACCTGGATGCCATTGTAAGGGCCACTGTGGTTCCATATATGCATGTCTTCTGTCTGCTATGTGACTGCTGCACATCTGTTGTTTTGTGTTAATGAGGATATCTATGCATGCTGTTGGACATGATCTATGAATGTGTGACCTATTACTACCTACATATGTTCTATAACAGTGAGACAATAGCATGTTTGTGGAAGAGTTGCCAGCAGAACCACCTCTCCCATGTCATTTGCCATGTTACCAGGCCACATCACATGTGGGACACAGCCTAGGGACTCCTCATCTACTGATCCTGTACTACCTTCAGGTGGAACCACCTCAGGGGATGGTGTTCACCCCCCAGGAGCACACACAGGATCCTGTCACCAAAGTCAGGTACAGGGTCTGGTGCATAGAGAGCTCCACAGAGACTTGGTGAATGTGCTACAGCACCTTGAGGCCCTCAGTATACACTCACAGGGTCTGCATGCTCCTCCTGCTCAGCCCCCAGCCCAGGCACCTTCAGGGCCATGAAGCTGATGTTGTGACTGCCCATAGGTGGGGAACTTGGTCTCATTGTTTCCATATAGGGGTTCATGGGCTTCCACATCACAGACCACACTCCCCATCCAGGGTGTTTACTCACCACATGTGTCATATACTGCCCCTGTATGCTGTCTTCTCTATCTTCCAAACCAACCTACCTCCACAAATATACCTGCTATCCTTCCCCAAATTACCAATCCCACATTCACAAACAAGGGCAATGTGCTCCCAGCATGGGTTTCACACCTGACATAACCATCCAGTTCATACACACTTACTGGTGTGTATAAATATATATATTAATATATATATATATATATATATATATATATATATATATATATATATATATATATATAAATATCTATATATATATATATATATATATATATATATATATATATTATATATATAAATAAATAAATATATATATATATATATGTGTGTGTGTGTGTGTGTGTGTGTGTGTGTGTGTGTGTGTGTGTATTGATATGTGTGGTGTTCTGTCACACATATCATGCATCACTGTCATTCAACAGTAGGGAACATGTATTTATATACGTGTGTGTGTGTGTGTGTGTGTGTGTGTGTGTGTGTGTTTGTCTATATGTAGACATACAGACATATAAATATATATTATGAGGTTTGTGTATATATATATATATATATATATATATATATATATATATATATAAATAATATATCTATCTATATATTTTATATATATATATATATATATATATATATATATATATATATATATATAATATATATAAAATATATATATATATATATATATATAATATATTTTATATATATATATATATATATATATATATATATATATATGTGTGTGTGTGTGTGTGTGTGTGTGTGTGTGTGTGTGTGTGTGTGTGTGTGTGTGTGTGTGTGTGTGTGTGTGTGTTTGTAAAATATATGTTATGATTATATATATATATATATATACATACATATAGATGTCTGTATATCTGTAAACATAAATGTATATATATATATATATATATATATATATATATATATATATATATATATATATATATATATATATATATATATATATATATATATATATATATATATATATATATATAAATATACACATATATATTTACACAAGGTGCATTCAGACATCAGTCCACACTCTCTAAGTCTCCTTCCTGCACAGCTGCACTGTTTTGCCTTGCTACAACACAGACAGGTGCCACATGTGGACACAGCCTAACATTAGGGGGCTATATATAGGGACATATTGCAGGTAAGCCTATTACACACCTATGGCATTTGTGTATGCTACATTACACGTTAACATGACTGTAGTGGTCTCTGGAACCCACATGTCCAGCATAATGGCATTACTTTCACCACTAGCTATTGGCCACACTAATATACATTTCTTGCATTATACAACACACGCTATGATAGCTTACATCTTATCAGTCAGTGCTAATCTGCACAGTTGACAGGTCTCTTTACCTTTCTTGTATGGAGAACATCAGTCCTGTTTGTGTGCAGCAGTGTTACAGACAGCAGGTAGCAATACCTCTTACAAGAGGACTTGCATACTCAGGCCAGCTACATATTTGTATAAGGATACAGACCTACAGACAGTGTGAGTAGTGTTGTTATATGCATTGTATACCATCAGTGTTACAGTGTTTGTGTGTACTAGTTCAGCATGGATTGCAATCTGTCTGCATAGCTCTCAACTGTGGGCCTATCCACATGATGGCCAGAGGAATGCCTGTTATGATTTATCTGTCCACAACACAGGTTTTGTGTCAGATACATCACTGGCATTATGTCTGTAGAGTGCTGTCAGTACATGGCTACATCCATTTGTGTTTCTGACTTCATATTCATGACTAAGAATATGTTGCAAACTATCTTGTAACACCAGCAACTTTCTCTTTGTATAACAACACTATTTCAAATATGGACCTGTGTTCCAGCTTCTGTCCTTCATCTATATACCAAGCTTTGTCTATGTGACATGCAGTAAGAGGTTGTTATGTAGTGGCCTGTGATTATGTCATGCTTCCATTCCTGCCATCATTCCAGCGATGTTGTGGTCCCTACACATATTGTGGGGTAGGTCAATATATATGTGGGCTACAGCTGGACAAAATATGTGTGCCCTTCTGCAGTCCAGAGATCAGTGAATGTAACACTGTTATATGGCCCTGTAAGTCAGTCTATGGGGGAGGGGTATGCACCATATATAACCTATGCTGTTACAACATGTGAGGGATATCAGTAGTAAGACACCTTAAGGTATATGGCTGTACATTTTCATACATTTCACCTTGGGAACTTTGGTTGCCTAGTGCTTACTGTCATACAGACTGTTCTGTTTGTTGGTGTGATAGTGATATTTTCAGTTAAGCATTGTTATGTAACATATACATCCTCATTGTGGCAACTTAATTATTTTCCCCCAGGGGTTGAGTACAGTGTGTAATTGGAGGCTGCTGAACTATACATCTGCATTACTTACTGTTGATTGATTGTTATCCTTTGGCCCAGTCTTTCTTTACTGTTGTACTACTTGAAGGCCTTTGCCTGGGCAGGAACATATGTTATGCTTTTGATTACTGTATAAAATGATCTGCTTGAGAGTTGCATTACTCGGTATGTATTTCAGACACCTAACAGCTATATTACATGGCATATACAACTGCAATAGTACACAAATAAACATTTCTTATGTATGCAAACCTGTGTGTGGTGTCATATCCTTTGACTTCTCTGTGGGTATATGTTTCATGCAATAATTGTCTTTTGTATAAGTGACTCATACATTGTCCATTTTAAAAGGTGGCAACTGTAGAAATACTGGCTGCTCAATATTTGCTGTGCACCCTCTAAATATGTATCTTCCTATACATATCTGTGTGTGTATGTGTATATACATCTCTCTCTCTCTCTCTCTCTCTATACACATATATATATATATATATATATATATATATATATATATATATATATATATATATATACATATGTGTGTGCGTGTGTGTGTTTGTTTCCACATTGTACAATCTCTATGGCAGCCAGACTGTACTGCATGATATGTTATTGATGCCATCCTGACATCATACAGGTGGGATGTTTGCTGTTAACTTCTTGCGACTATGTTGTGTAGGGTCCTTAGTATGGGACTTGCAAGTGTTGGTATTGTGCTGTAAGGTAGATCTGTTTGGCTGTGGGGGAGGGGTGATATCAATAATTACAAGAGGTATGTAGCTTGGGCTCCCTCACCCCTATTAACGGTGCCTTTGGTGATATATGTATTTGTTGTGTTCTCTATTATATCTATAGGTATATATATGAATATATACATGCATATATATATATATATATATATATATATATATATATATATATATATATATTTAGGTTTACTATCAAAATTTCGAACCGCACTCCGTCGACTGTACTATCGTCGAACACGGAAGTTCGAAAACGGGAATGTCGAAGTCAAAAAAACAATCTAGGAATGGGTTTTAACATGGGTTGAGGTAGGTGTTCAGTGTTATTCCGAACTACAAACATCTCCCCTACCTCAACCCATGTTAAAACCCATTCCTAGATTGTTTTTTTGACTTCGCCATTCCCATTTTCGAACTTCCACGTTCGACGATAGTACAGTCAATGGAGTGCGGTTCGAAATTTTGATAGTAAACCTAGTAAACCATATTTATATATATATATATATATATATATATATATATATATATACATATATATATATATATATATACACATCCACACACACATACACGCACACATACATGCACACACACACACACACACACACACACACACACACACACACACACACACACACACACACACACACACACACACACACACACAAAGTGCTTATCCCCACACTAATTTAGACAGAAATATAACATGGCTCTTCGGAAAGTGGTGGATTTGGACACTCTATGGATTTATCATTCATTACACATTATACCTTCAATTCATATCCCTGATTCTTGTGTACATATACAGTATGGGGCACTTGTGTTTATCTGTGGATTTTACCACATTATTACAATGGCACCTCACATCTGCATTTAATGCAGTACTCCAGTTCACAAATATATGTCATTTAGTAAGTTATACGGCAAAAAAAAATGTTCATAAAGTGATTTCACATGGAAAATGGAATGTATTACAGTGAGAATCAAACCGGGAATGACTGCTCGCAAAGTGAACGCTCTGACCACTACACTATTGCAGTACTGCTTCAATCGCATGTATCTTGCCATTTATCTTCTTTTGCTATTTAAGCTACAGTATGCATAGCTAAGCAAGGTGCAAACCTGCGCACCTATGGTTAAATTTAATGTTTGATAAAAAAAAATTTCTTCTGCTATTTTTTTCTTGGATGGGACAGCTTTCACTTATTGCTTTGGATTCCTGCATGCATCTGCACATTTGGCAGACATCCTAGTATACATCTCAACCTCTTCAGGCACACTATCTGGACAAAGCTTGACAAATTGTGGTACAACTATGGACATATTTTTCATTATTGCTCTTATAAACTTGGGACAGTTGCAGGATTTGTTTTAATATACATTTTATCACAGATTTGAAGTCGGACACTGAAATGTATGCATTATTTACCGACTTCAATCCTGAGATCATCCCAGTGATTTGCCAGGACAATTGGGGTGCTGTGTGGCCGTGACATGTGGACATTCTGCAATGATTTGTGCTGCTGGGAGGTATGCAGCCTCCTATGAACATTCTCGCTCATTATTATTGCCGGGTGGCACTTCCTGAGTGCAGTGGCATGTGTATTGTGAGAGCTGTGCTCTCAGACATCCCCCCTGCACTCGTCCATGCTCCGTGTCCATTTAGGAGCAGAGGCAGTGCGTCTTCATTACTATACATGGCCCGCTGCCATGCTGCTCTTAAATGGGCATTTCCCTGCAGGAATAAGCTATTCCTGCATGGAACCTTACTGAATCCCGAGGATTATCTTTTTCCATAATAATTTTACCCTTTTACAGCCAACATATTTCTGAATCTTTCCATTCTTGATTGAACTGCAATCCTTTGTTCTTTACATATTTCTTTCCATGGATATATAATATTATCATACCATAATTTTCTATAATTTTCAAGCTCATTAATTTTTATTTTCCAAAGCAAATTTTTATCTTGATAATTATTTATTTCATCATTACAGCCTAATCTCTTTCTTTTAAGGTTCAAAAATTTTGAACATTCTATTTTATACTTAAGTTTCAAAATCCTAGTCAATAATGAAGTATCATTGTCATTTAAACTTTTTAATACTTTATACAAGTGTAAAGAAGCTGTATACACTATTGCATTTATCAAACCCAAAAGACATTCTTCCTCTTTTTCATACAGTACATAATACCTCTTTTTACTGGATTTAGTCTTGATCGCCAAATAAATGTGAGGATAATACTATAAACTTCTTTCTCATATATTAGCAGAAAACTTACTAAACACACTTGCTAAATATGCAGTTCTCACAAGTAAAATTGAATTAATCAAATATATATATATATTTTCAGAATGATAATCTAAGTGATTTCCAAAACAAATGCATATTTATCACAGCAACTATTTTTTCTTTCCATATCAATCTCATATTTTCCTGTTTTCTGAAACTTAGAGCACATTTATACTTGTCATATTAAATTTAATACCTCCTATCATACCTTCATAACCTAATCCTTGACTCTTCTCTTTTTATAGAACATCCTATCACTTGTATAAATTCCTGTAAATAACTTACCACTTTATTCATTCCCTTTCCATTTTTTGTAACAAGAATAATATCATCTGCATATTTTAACATAATTGGCATATCTATGCCTTCATTAGATGTATATGTCATATTCCCCATTTCTCTATTAACATGTACAGCAATCACATTCATTACTAACACAAACATTATACTAATCAATGAACAGCCTTGCCTTATACCCTTTTCAAACATGTTCTTCACTAAAGCAACCATTTACTAACACCTTAACTATATTCAGGTTATAGTCTGTAATACAAATATTTTTATCTTATTACTTATATAATAAACATCAAATACTCTTTATGATACATTGTGTTGAATTGAATAACTGTCTTTTGGCTTTTCCCGGTTAGGGGTCGCCACAGTGGAACTCCAGTCCGCTAATGATTGGCAGTAGATTTTTACTTGCTGGCTTGCCGGGCCTAACGCACAACCTTCAACGAAGGAATGACCATTCACGCATGTTGACACACAGAAGACGCTTAACTGAGAATCGAACGTGCAACGTCTAACTGTGAGGTGACAACGCTACCGCAGCACCACCACCGCAGTTTTATTGTGTTAAATTGAATCAAAAGCTTTATTTAAGTCACATACCATTAATTGTGCTTGAACTTTTTTTTATATAAAATATCATCCACTAATTCTCTAATTATTATGCACAATTCTTGCACCATTTTACATTCTATGCTATATATAGCCACATCTATAATCTTACTTACTTTTTCTTCCATTCTTTTTTGTAAAAGTTTCACAAAAATCTTATAATCTGTAATATTTAGAGCTATAGGTCTCCAATTCTGAATCTCATGCATATCATCTTGTTTCCATATACTTTTAATTATAGCATTACATAACTGTTTATATTGAAATTCTTTACTTAGTCATTTATTTAATACCTTTAGAGAGCATTTTTTGCAACAGTGCCATATTTTTGCACATTATATCTTCAAGTCCATCCAGACCTGCTGCAGATTCCAAATTAGCCCTCTTCTAAATATTTCCAATTCTTCCACCTTAATCTTCTTTTCTAAATCCTTATTGCCTCTTTCTGAAAAAGCATCTACTTTCCATTCACTATTTGGTTGTATTATCTATTCTCTAAAAGTTACTCTAATATAATTTTCATGTCTATATTACATAATTGAACTTTTAGAAGTTTGAACGTCATATGGTCAACACCATATGATCGAACTTTTAAAAGTTTGAAAATGTAATAAAAAAAATAAACCAAAGAAAAAACCTACTTGAATGGTTTAAGAAGGGGGGCAAGCCCCCTTCACCCCTCATGTGGGGGCTACACCCCCCCACTCTGCTCTTTAAATATACTAACTCCGTGATTGCACTACGGTGCAGAAAAGGGAACTCTTCCCATTCCACACTGTACAGCGATTATAGGTTCATAGGTTCATGGGTTGGTAGTAGGCTATCTGCCCTAGGGCCTATACAAGTCTAGCCATAACAATTCCTTGGCTATTTCTTCCCACAATATTTCTTCACTGGGCCACTGTCTATCAGGGCGACTGACATGATCCCATTGAAATGTTCAAACTTTTAAACGTTTGAGCATATGATGTCAACCATATGATGTTCGAACTTTTAAGCATTCGACAATGTGATACAGACCCTAATTTTCTACTATCTCCATTATCTTATCTTGTGTACTATGTAATACACCTGAAGTATCCATCATTTCCCTCATAATGCTGTTATTTTCTTTAATAAATGTAATCAAGTATGGTGCAATTTCTTCTTTTTTTTCCTTGTAAAAATAACTTTGCTTATACAGTAAATGTTTTATTTTCCTGTTATTTTAATTATATAATTTGTGCTCTTTAACAAAAAAAATCTTCTTAATTTCTTTCTAAACTATCAAACACATCCTTCCTTAATTATTTATACTCCATTTTCTCTCCTTCTTTTACAGCTCTCCCAACTTATATAACACATTTTATATTTTTGTTTAAAACACAGCTACCACTATGACCAATCTATATATATATATATATATATATATATATATATATATATATATATATATATATATATGTATACGGGTTCCCTATATAATTTAGAAATACTGATATCTCGAATGTCAGTATTTTTAAATTATAATAGCGAAGCCTGTAAATTCGAAACATTAGAAGCGTGAAATTCAAAACCCAAAGAACAGAGATTTTGAATTAGCGCTTCTGGTGTTTTGGTGTATGAATGGTAAGGTGTTAGTTTGGGTATGTATGTGTGTGTATGTGTGTTGGTTAGGGGCTTTAGTGTATGCTAGTGTCTGTTGTGATTGTGATGTGTGTGTGTGAGTGAGTGTAAAATGTGTCAGTGTGAGTTAGTTTTGTGTGTCTGATCGTGTGATTTTGGAGTTAGCACATCTGGTGTTTTAGTGTGTAAATGGTAAGGCGTTAGTTTGGGTAGGTATGTATGTGTATATGTGTTGGCTAGGGGTTTAGTGTATGTCAGTGTGTGTTGTGACTGTGATGTGTGTGTGCGAGGGAGTGTAAAATGTGTGGGTGTGAGTTACCTTTGTGTGTGTGAATGTGCAATCTCGCAGTTAGTATATATAAGTGGGGGGTGTGCAGCCCCGCACATGGGAGGTGTAGGGGGGCTTGCCCCCCTGTTATCTGTAGTGTAGGAGTTTATATTTGAGTTGTGGGGGAAGTTGTGTGTATGTGTTTGTGTGTGTCGTGTATTGTTGGGATTTTGAATTTCGCAGTTGTGTGGTGTTTGGGATTTTCATGTTTCAGCTATGTAATTTCAAAATACTGAAATTCGGGATTAAAGTATTTCAGGATTACATAGTGAATCCATACATACATCTTTTATATATATATTTATATGTGTGTGTGTGTGTGTGTATATACATATATATATATATATATATATATATATATATATATATGGTTCTACCTGACATAGTCGAAACTACACAACACCGACAACGACATCACCGACACCACATAATCGACAGTGCATAAACACGAAACCTGACATACCCGACAACGAAATAACCGACGGTACACAAACACAAAACCTCATACACTGCACACACCACAATAACAACAATAAAAAACAAAGCACATCCCCATTCCACAAACCACACACACAACACAAGCACACCAAAATCCTTACAAACCCACACTAAAACTTACATACACAACTATCTACAACCCTAACCCAAACCCTAACCCTAAGGTCCGTCATTATCGCACACATACCTAACCCGCTCCCTAACCCTAACTCACTTAACCCACCCCTAACCCAAAGTCTATCCCTACCGCACACTTACCTAACCCGCTCCCTAACCCTAACTCACTTAACCCGCCCCTAACCCAAAGTCTATCCCTACCGCACACTTACCTAACCCGCTCCCTAACCCTAACTCACTTAACCCACCCCTATCCCCACAGACCATCAATATCCACACTTACCTGACTCGCACCCTAACGTCCGTCACTACTGCATACCCACACAGCCTTTTCCCATGTCGGCATCCTTGGCATCGGTGTTGTCATCCATCGCATCGGTCTTCTGCATTGCCGATGTTCTGGCGCTCGCGATTCGCGTCGGTCTTCTTCATTGTCGATCTTCTGGAGCTCGGGATTCCCTTGTCGGTGTTCTACACTGTCGACTAAGTCAGGTAGAACCATATATATATATATATATATATATATATATATATATATATATATATATATATATATATAGATATATATATATATATATATATATATATATATATATATATATATATATATATATATGATCTTGCCATAAATTTAATGCATCAGTCTTTCATTTCTCATTCCCATTTAACTTCATCAATTATTTTATATATTCAGAATTATCTTTCAACATAATCCAGATTGCTTTATGGTCTGAAAAACGTTTCTGCAAAACACCTTCTTCTACAATTTGCAATCCTGATGAATTTAGGAAATAACACTAAAAACACCAACTAGGAGCAACGCAATGAAGGGCATGCAGTCCAAAGTAAGACAAGTTCTTCCAAAACTGAAGGTCACATCCAATAACAACATCCAAGTATACTAGGAAATAGAAGAGTTTAATTCATGTGCACAAATACAATGGTGGTAAGCGCTTTCGCAAACTGCTTCATCACTGTCTGATGAAGCAGTTTGCGAAAGCGCTTACCACCATTGTATTTGTGCACATGAATTAAACTCTTCTATTTCCTAGTATCCTTGGATGTTGTTATTGGATGTGACCTTCAGTTTTGGAAGAACTTGTCTTACTTTGGACTGCATGCCCTTCATTGCGTTGCTCCTAGTTGGTGTTTTTAGTTTTATCGTACTGTGGTTTGTACTAGGAGCATTAACCCTACGTGAATCTACGGTTATATTTGTTCTCGAATTTAGGAAATAGTCTATCTCAATTTTATGCTCACTCATACTATATGTCCACATACTCATCTTCCAAATATGTAAATGTCCATATTTTATAATATCTAACACCTTCTTAACATCATATGCTTTCCTTTTCTGCTGCCTTATATTACAATTAAAATCTCCTACAACTATTTCCATATTTATATCTACATATTGAATGATATATTTAGACACCTCTTCTCTCTATTTCTGTCACGTATGCATGAATTGCTATAATTCTAAATATCTGATCTTTCCATTTTACACTGAGAATTGTTGTTCTACTCATTATAACAAAAGTGATATCCAAGATTTTTATTGTATCTTTATAAAAAAGTAATTATTCCTAAACAAGTCCCTCACCCTAAATTACAAATTACATTTTCCCCACCGTACTTTGAGTTGCAATCTCTCTTTGTTTGTTAGAAATCTAGTATCTCCTAATATGATAATGTCACTCTCCTGCTTTTTACACTACTCAGGAATGCCAATCCTTCTTACAAAATTCTTTAAACTAGTGACATTTAATGTTAGTATCTTACATGAACTATTGGTTTTCTTATATCACACTCATCCTTTCCCTTTCCTTTTTTCTTTTTTATGTCCTTCTATATTTTACTTTTTCTCTCTCAAATTCTCTTAGGAATAGAATTTCTATATTGTTTAACTAAATTCCATTTTCATGTCTTCACTATGGGTTTATATCAGTCTGTCGAAACGGCTAAATATTGAATACCAGATCTTCGAACTGTAAAGTTCGAACACTGGTAATCGTGAAGCCGCGGAACACAGAATTGTTTCCAGGGAAAGAATTTGGTGGGCCGTTTCTGTGGCTTTGTATCAGGACTGTGATGGGAAGTTATGGGTCGGGTTCAGGTAAGTGTGTGATTGTATGGATGTTAGGGTTAGGGCGCGGGTAATGTGGGTGTGTGATAGTGAAAGGCTTTAGGGTTAGGGCGGGATAGGTGAGTTAGGGTAGGGCATGGGTCAGATGAGTGTGCCATAGTGATGGACCTTAGGGTTAGGGTTTGAGTTAAGGTAAGTGGATAGGTAGTAGTGTATGTACAGTTTAGTCTAGGGTTAGATGTAGAATTTTGAGTGTATGTGTGTGGATTGATGTTGTTTTGGTGTGTTTGTGTTGCATGTGTGTTTCTTGGAACAGCGATTTTTTTTGCCCTGGGAAAAAAATCGCTTTTCTAAAACTTCGATGTTTGTGCAGTTCATGGTTTGAAGTTCGAACATCAGACGTTTCGATGAACTGATATATAAACCCCTTCACTATCACTTATTCTTGACTCCTCTTCTTTGTCTTTATTTAAATTGAAATGTTCATTCCTAATTTCTTGTGATTCTTGTTTACTTTCCAAGTATTTATATCTTCTCATTGTTCTGTTTGTGCATCCATTATTTTCATTTCTGCATCTGTAAACTCAATTTCTTGACTCTGTTCTATAAGTATTTCTAATGTCTCCTGTTCTATTTCAGTTACTTTATAATCACATTCCATCCCCAGATGTGCTTTGTTACATTTATGACACTTTAACTCACAATTTCTCATATCATGTCCTATCTTTCCACAGGCAAAGCATTTTCTTTTTTCACAATTATTAATCAAGTGATCAGCTTTTTCATATTAAAAACATGTCTTAGACTGTCCTCAATATTTCACCATACCTCTGTTCCTTTCCACATTTATAATAATTGGAATTTGAACAATATTATCATTTTCAATTTTCAAAACAACATTACAATCATATTAGCTGCCCACAAACCTTTATTGTCATATACATTTGACATATCTAATACATCTTTACATAAATTTACTACATGTTCTTTTAATGTCTCTTTTTCTACTTCAGTAGAGTTGTATATGAATTTTCTTCTTAGTCTCACTATAAAATGCTTTAAACACAAATAAATTTCAAGTGGAACTGTTTTTCTTTTTTTCATATTCTCCTAAAAAATTTTCCATTTCCAGTCTCAAAAATAATATCACAATATGTCGACTCCTAAAGGTGTTATTATTTAGTACCATACTTTATATTTGTTCGATTCACTCTTTTCTTTTTCCTCATTTCATACTGTAAACAAATTTTTCTTTCCCATGTTTACCTTTTTCTTTCACTCCATTTTTCCACTCAAGCCTTTACCATCTCAGCATATGGCTTTCTCTCTTCCAGTTGTTGAACATCCTCCTTCTGTATCTTATCCATTAAGTCTCCACATGAAACATCATTACTGCTATCTAGATCACTCATATTTACCAAGTTCATAAGCACATCATCCTGCATTCCTCCTAATTGGAGGTTTATAACAACATATCCCTGCGTTGATTCTTCAGCTCTGAAGAGATTCTGTTGAAAAATGTCCTCAGAATCCTTCCCTACAACCACAGATTTTTCATCTTCGATAACTCTCCTCTGCAAAAGCTAGAATGCTTTCTTAACCTTGCAGCAACTAATATCACATTCTCGCAAAGGGTCTCCTGCCTTTGATTCACTGCTTCATTCCTCCAATACCTGTTAACGATATTTTTCACCATTTACATCCTAAACTTCTGCCAATTCATTTTTTGAAAATCAATAGCTTTTTCACTATTTGCAAAACCCTCCGTTTTTCTGTTTCTCAACTTCTCCGCCACCTCTGCACATGGATCAGAAGCTGGTAGCGCCACTGCAGAAGGCAACCCCATATGCAAAAAGACTAGGGGCCTTTATTGATAGACATGATACATATATATCTACAGTAATTATTTACATATTTACGATATTTACAAATATTTACACTTTTCACAATATTACATAAAGATATATTAACAATCTCTTCCCCCACCCTTTTTCTATAACCAAAAATGCATTTTTTTTAATTTCCACTAGAGTTCATTTCCCATTGAACTTACTTTCATTCAGTCTTTCAGTCCATAATGTCCATGATACAAAAAATATTATTTTGTCCAATTTTCTCATATAATCTTGTTTTTCTCACCATAGTAACCATACTCAATCATGTTCGTGTTTAATTGATCAAACTTTGCAATACCCTTTAACATTTTATTTTTACATAACTCTTCCTATAGTTTATTCACCCTCACAAAAGTCAAAAATATATGTTCCGTAGTTTCATATTTATCACAACTAATACATATTGTGTCTTGTTTTCTTTTGTGAGGCATACTTGCCTTAACAGTCAAATTACTTCTTGAAAGTCTGCACAGAAAATCCTTACATTCATGCATACTTTTATACCATTTGTATCTCATTATTATTGCTTTCTTTTTTATGTATAAATGTTTCCAAGGATCAGTCATATAATGTGTTCTCATAATATTTGAGTACCAGTCTTTTCTATTCTTTCCAGTTTCATTCATATTCAATTTCCACAATATAATTTTATTTTGATATTCTTTTGCTTCCTCATTCATCACAGATTTAAACCTTTTATTTTCATTTATTCCCAGAAACCTTTATATTTATAATTTATAATACTGTTTGCCAAATTCTTATTTAAAAAACATGTAATCTCCCTGGTATCCCCAAATTCTCAATCAACCCACTAAACAAGTATAGTGGGTCCAAACATAAAACAGTTTAAGAAACGTCTCTGTGTGGAAGATTTTCAATTTACACGTATCTAGTTAATCACTGTATATTAATAAGCTCAGATAACGGTAGTTGAAGTAATGATCTTAAACTCGTCCTAAGTCAAAAGTAATAAAAAATATAATTTGAAATATTATAAAGAATTACTAAGTATTCAAAAGCAATCCAAGCAGTGTTAACAGTCTGTTTCCAGTTGAAAATCCTTTATTATGCGCACAGAGAAGTGATTCAAGTAAAAGTAAAATAACAGAATAATAGTTTCATCACAAACTTTGTAAATTATATATATATATATATATATATATATATATATATATATATATATATATACATATATACTTTTTGTCAGGTATGGCAGTGATTGATTGTGTTGTAAAACACTGTGTATGCAAAATTCACATCATGTATACCAATACACTGTGCTTTACAGCACAATAAGCCACTCCCATACCTGATAAAAAGTATATATCTATAGTTAGAACGTTTGTGATGAAACTATTATTCTGCTATTTTTGTTTTACTTGGATCACTTGTCTGTGTGTATAATAAAGGATTTTTGACTGGAAACAGACTGTCTACCTTGCTTGGATTGCTTTTGAATACTTAGTTATTCTGCATAATATTTCAAATTATATTTTTTATTATTTTTTTTACTTTGGACGAGTTTAAGTTTGCTACTTCTACTACCATTATCTGATCTTATTAATATACAGTGATTAACTAGATATATATAAATTGAAAATCTTATACACAGAGAAGTTTCTTACATGGTTTTGTCCAAATTATTATTTACATTCAAATAAGCTTTCATAGCTCTGTATAAATTAAAAGATGTTATATTTACTAATGGATTAATTAAACCGAATGTTCCTTGCTCTTCCTTCATTTATAAAATTCCCCTCTTAACAGGGTTCAATCTCGAACCCCATATAAAGGAAAATATAATAGACATTAATTATTTCTCATATTTTGTTGGCAACATACAGGTGTTAGCTATGTAAGCTATTGTTCCTAATAAGATAGAATTTATTAAATATATATTCTTCCTATATGCTAATCTAAATGTTTTCAAATATGTACATATTTTTTTAATTTCTTGGAACACCTTTTCCCATTGCTTAGTTTTATATTCATCTAATCCAAATACTAGTCCTAATATCTCTATTGATTTTTCATTAAATTTTATATTTTGTATATATTCTTAACATCCAAAACCTTTGCTTTTTTCTTCATTTATGCATAAACCTATCTTTGTTAATAAAATATTTAACTTACTTGTTTCTTTCATCCTTTCTTTATTTCTAGTGATTAATTCAATATCATCTGCATATGTATAAATCACAGGCAAATATACTTCTGTCAATTTAAATCCTGCAAAATCTGACTTTTTACTAATCATATTGGTTATAGCATTCATGACTAAAGCAAACATAATGCTACTAGCTGGACATCCCTGTCTTACTCCACATTCTATGTTTATTTTTTCAGTTATGCATCCATTTACATTTATCCTAAGCTTATTATTTTCAAAAACTGATTTTATTACCTGTATTATTACCTTACTTATATTATAAGCTTCTAAAATTTTCCATAAAGAGTAATATTGTATTTTGTCAAATGCCATACTTAAATCTCCCATCATTATCTTTGCTTTCACTTTCTTATTTATCATTTCATCTAATACTTCTTTTATAATCGATAATAAGTCTTGACTTCCTTTTCCCTTTCAGCCAACTGTTGTTTGATCAAGTAACTTATCAGTTTTATTTGTTAACCTCTTATTTCTTATTCTCATCAGCATTTATAATCGGTGTTATTTAAAAATATTGGTCTTCAATTCTTTATATCTTTTTTCACCTCTTTCCTATATGAATACTGCTACTCCTGTACATATTTCTTCATATGTTATTCCCAACTTTAACCATTCTGTACCTCTAAAAATATTACACTTTGCCATATATCCATTTCATTAGTAACATAGTATTCAATACAATCTAACCCTATTGCAGTATTCATTTTAATGTCTTTTAATACATCATTTAACTGTTTCAAAGTTACCTTTTGTTCCAAACTTTCATTATCATCTATAACTAATTTATTAACTTCATAGTTTTGATTTCTAGTTGCTTCTTTCTTCATAAATGATATTTTTGTATATTCTTGAATAATACCACATATGCCTTCTTGTGTTGTTACTTTCTTTCCTTCTTTATTCTTTAACACCCTTTAACACCCTTATTATTTTCTTATTTTCTTTCATCAACTTAGTTTAATAGGGTTCTGCTTCATTTTTTCCTTGTACACAATATTTTTGTTTATATATTAAATAATTTTTCCTTGCTTGATTCATTCATATAATTCTTTCTCTTTTTTATAGAATGTTCTTTATTTATCAATTCTCTAAACATAATTTGGCTTAGTCTTTCATATTTTTCTTTTCCCTTTTTTTCTCTTATTCTCAATAGATTCTAAGAAATACTTTTAATATTTTTCTTTAAAACATATCCACCAGCTTGTCCAATTTTCATAGAACAGTCTCATATTTATATGCTCAATCCATAACTTATACATTTCTTTACTATTGTCTTGCTTTATTTTTTTCATTGATTCATTTAATTCCTTTTCCTATTTTTATATACTCTTCTTTTTCATCTATTTTGATCTATATCCCTATATGATCTGAAAATCCTGTATGTTTTATTCATTTTTGTATTATTTTTAGACTATCTGATATAAAATGTAATCAATTTCATTTTTTTCTTTCACTTCTTCTATAAGTCCAATGTATATTGTTCTATATATATATATATATATATATATATATATATATATATATATATATTTATACTTTATCACATTTCATTATTTCATTCATTACTTCAACATCACTACTATTATGCTTATCTGTTCTTAAGTTGCAATTAAAATCTCCTGCTATTATTATATACATATTAAGCACAGATATAATTCAAGCTCTTTTTAAACAATGTCCCTCTTTCTTTCCTTATAGCATATGCATATATAGCAATAATTCTATAGACATTTCTATTCCACCTTACATCTAATACTGTAATACATCCTAATTCAACAATGGTAACATCTAATAGCTTAATGTTTTTTGACACAATATACATATCCCAGAACAAGTATCTGTTCCCATATTCCAAATGATAGGCCCATCCCATTACTTTTCAGTTTCCTTCCTCTCTTCTTCTGTTAATAATATAATATCCTCTAATACAATAATATGAGTGTTTACTAGCATACACCATTCTACGATTCCTATTATTCTCATAACATTTTTCATACTATTAACGTTTAAAGCTAAGATCTTAATCCTTTAAACAGAGATTATTATGTTATGTTTCTCATCCTTTACTTTGTTGTTTTCTTTTGTAACAATACATTTAAAGTTTCCTTTCCTTTCTTTCACTGTTTTTGCTATGGAATTTTTCTTTCTCCTTACTGTTTGCCAATTCAAATATTCTTCTTTACTTGTATCCACAGACCCATTGTCTTTTTCTTTCTCTCCTTCTCTTATGTTTATTTCTATATTTTGTGTCTAAATCTGCCCTTCTTGTTCTTTCCCTTTATTTTTATTATGCTCAACATTTTGTACAGCTTCTGTATCCATACTATGCATAATATACACATTTTCTTTACATTCTAACCATGCATGCCCAGTGTTACCACCATTTTAAATGAATTTTTGTATCATGTCCATTTAGGCCACATATAAAAGATTTCATTTATCACATTCACTAATTGAATGATTAGCTTTTCCACAGGAAAAATAAAGCAGGTTTTAGGCTGTCCCCTATATTTCAAGAAACCTCTATTATCATTAACATTAACTATTACACTGGGAGTATGTATCACATTATCATTTTCCATCTTTTATATAACCCCACATACCCATCCTCCAGTCCATAAACCTCTTTCATTATAAATGTTCATAGTGACAATATCATCTTTACAAAATCACAGTAAATATTCTTTTAATTCTTTGGATTCTACTTCAGTTCTGAATTGAACCGTAATTCTTTTTTTTTTTTGCCTTTCTATAGAAAGATTGTATCACAAAACCTGATCATGGATCGTCATTCTGTTTTTGTTCATATTTTACTATAAAGTATTCCAGGGCCTGCTCAGTTTCAAATATTATGTCACAAAATGTCTCTTTATTGATAAGAATAAATATTGTTATCTCTTTTGCAGTTATGCCCAGTGGTACAGTGACCAAGTCCCATACTTCATACCTGTCAAATGCTTTTCCTTTTTTGCTGCTTACTTATACTGCAAATGTTTTCTTTATCTCTTTCAACTCTTTGGCTCTTCTTTCTCTATCTTTCACTATCTGCGCATATGACTTTTTATTGACTGCTTACTCTACATATCCCTCCTGTATGTTTTCAATTATATTGCCCAACAATGTGGCAACTTCACTTTCTGGCTCATTTTGATTCATCAGATCTTTTAAATAATCATCCCGCAACCCTCCACATTGAAGGGTTGCAAAAATATATCCCTACTAGCTTTCTCCTTCTTCCTTGAACAACCTCTGCTGGAACATGTCTTCCAAATCAGTGACTGCTCCATCATAATCTTTTCTCTCCTTCATCTTCGGTACAAACAAGTTCTCCACTTCCCTTGAAAAGATTCAGCTGTCTCCATATTTGAAATCTCCTTTCTGTATCTCTGCTAACTTCATTCACACCTGCCATACTGCTCCCTTTTTCTCCGGACCACCAAAGCACCTGGAACAAAAACAGGAAGTCAGATGTGCCACACACAAACATGTCCCCCTACAGATTTTCCCAACTATTATAAATGCCACCTTGGGTCTCCCCTAAAAAGAGGCTGCTAACATAGTGGGACTTACCTGGTTAACAATGAAAAAATAAAAATAAATTAAAATAAAATCAGTGAATACCTAAAATACCTCTTGGCTTCTTTGATAAAAAACTCTCGACAATGCCAAAATAATGGGCAGTCAAAGGTCCCCAAAAGGACATGATTTAAACATTATTTTAGTTTATGTAGACCACCTGGCCAAAATGTCCCTTTTCAGGTACAACCTAGGGGTATTATCTGGCTAACTGACTTAATCAAAACCACTTACTAGGCAAATGGAAGGTGAAGGATTCAAACTCTTTTTCTGACTACAAGAAACTTGTCACTAATATCTCAGAGCCGTAAGTGCCAGACAATTGTAATTTGCTTAAAAAGTTAACTATGGGTGCTGTAAGGGCATACATTTTCTGGACAATAAAAACGACGAAACTCTTTAACTCTAATTAGTGACTAGCTATAATCTTTAGTGATATACCAAATTAAAAAAAGAAGTTAAAGAGGAAAAGGATATAAATATTACTCAAAATCAGAGAAGTTCTGCAAAACTAAGAACAGCGAAGAGGCAGACTGTTCTAATTCACTTAAAAAGTTGACAGAAATCCTTCTATGTGGCACACCTCATCACGAAGGGCTTTTCATCCAGAAAAAAGGAGGTCATTGTCCCACTGTACTCATCCCTCATTAGACCCATTATAGAATACAACGCCCCATTTGGTATGTACCTCTCAAGACATCTGCAACAACTGGAAAGGCCTCAGAAATACCTCACTAAAAGAATCACAGGCCTAAAGCAGATGCCCTACGCTGACCGCCTTAAAAAACTCCAGCTATACTCTGTCGCATATCGTCTACTCAGAGGCGATCTCTGCTTAACATACAAGGCCATGTCAACCCCAGAGCTGTTGGACATGCTACACTTAAAGAAATCCCAATCCCTCAGAGCTACACGCCCTAGGGATCTAAACCTTGTCATCACAATAAACAAAACATGTTGGAGGGATATGTTCCTGACCCAGAGACTCCCCAGACTCTGGAATAGATTGCCCATACATGTCAAGCAGAGTGCCTCTTTGGACCTCTTCAAGAGGAACCTTGATGATTGGATGGGAGAAAGGAAATTCACCCCAGGGATCACGTCAGTCACCCTGCTAGACAGGGGTCCAGGAAAGTAAATAATGTGGGAAGAAATAGCCAGGGAATTGTTATGGCTAGGCTTGTATAGGCCCTAGGGCTGATAGCCTAGTACCAACCTATGAACCTATGAACCTATGACAGAAGTTAATGAAGCTCTTGCAGTTAGTGCAGCTGGTTAAGGTTCCAGACTCTTAATGAACTCCATAACCTTGAATTATCTTCTGTTCCTCCTTTCTCCCTTTCCACTTTACTAACAAACAAACAAACAAAAAAAAAAAACACTTTATTTATCTGATTTTACTGTATTTGTGTTTCCTCCTCCTACTCTATTACTTCATCTTGCTTTTTCTGCTACTTGTTGTTGCTTGCATTTTTTAGGAAAAGTAATGAGATTAAAACTACCAACATAAAAATTTCAACAAAACACAAATTAAAGGTCATGCCGCTAAACTCTAGGAGTCTAAACAAGAAACAGCATTTACTGCAAGCATTCTTAACCCTGGAAAATGCTGACATCTGTGCAGTCACAGAAAAATAGTTCAAAGCTGTGAAGAACACCCCAGCCTTACCTAGTCACTCATCCTATCATACATTAAGACCCCGAACTGTGGGCAGTAAAGCCAAAAGAGGTGGAGTTTCACTATATATTAAAGACATACACACCTCCAGGCTGGTTAAACAGTATGGCCCACATGAGACACTCCAGGTGCAGTTAACTATTGACAAGACCCCTATACAAATCATGGCTAGCTACTGGGCCCCAAATCTGACCCAAGATGCCCAATCCGCCTATCTGGACCTCTTTGAATCTATCAAGATTCAATACTTTACCCTGATCCTGGGTGAATTTCACTACCCACACATAGACTGGAAGAGCTACTCATACCAGAACACAAATGCCCAGAGGTTCCTCGATGTTGTCAATGCAAATGCTTTGGAACAGCTAGTCGATACCCCCACAAATATCTTGGACTTGGTATTAACCAACATGAGTAACCACTGCAGCATCCCTGCAGTATCTTCTTCCCTGGTAAGATACAACCATAAAGAGGTCATGTTCAAAGTCACCATCTCCCCCAACTCCCTTCTAGTTAGGGTCAAACAAAAAAAACTTCTCTAAACCTGATTACAGCCTCCTGAGGAATGGTATAAAGAACTTCACAGCCCATCCCCTTCTCCAGAAACTGGCAGCAGTATCCAAAACTTTACTAAAGCACTATATGAGCATTTATGTGGATGCATGGAATCAGGAATACTAGACAGGACTAAATCATCCTCCACAAGGAAGAGTAAACCTGTCTGGTGGACATCTGCAATAAATAAACTCTATAACAAAAGGAAAAAATTGATGTCCAGGACCAAAAAGGAGCAGGTGTCCAATTGGAAGCAATCTCTCCTTAGCTTGAACAAGCAAATAAGAGCACTAGTTAAATCCTCCAAAGCAAACTTCGAGTCCAAATTGGCCACATAACTTGAGACAATCATAAGGACTTCTTCACATATGTCCACAATCTCAAAGGAAGCACCTAGGTCTGTTCAGAACTGGTGGTCAAGGACACGATGCATACAAATGCCATAGATATAGCAAACTTGCTGGATGACAGATTCAGTGAAAACTTCACCCCTCTGCCCCCCATGAGTAAATTAGGACATCCCCAGTAACTGCCCCCTTCCCCTTTTATCTGGGGAACAGGTCGCCATTGCTGTCTCAAAGGCAAAAAACACTGTCTCCGTGGAACATGATAACATCTCAGGCTGCATCCTACTTGAACTCAGGCAGCAACTTGCAGTACCATTAGGCGCCCTATTCAACATAAGCCTGAGTACTGACTTTGTCCCAGCTGAGTAGGGGACAGCCACTGTCAACCCTTTGCACAAAGGTGGAGTGTCTACTGATCCAGGAAATTATAGACCCATCAGCCTAACTAGCCTGGTCTGCAAGGCCATGGAACGGATTATCATGGACCTCATTAACAAGGACATTGGCAACCTCCAAACACTTGATCCTACACACTTTGGTTTTGTCAAGGTGAGGTCATGTTTGTTAAATTTGATTGACTTCTTTGAGGCAGTCAACAAAGCCATGGACAAGGGGAAGACAGTGCACACCACTTACCTTGACCTGGATAAAGCCTTCAACACTATTCCCCACTCAGGCATAATAGAGAAACTCCCTCAACTAGGCATCAATCCGTATGTTACCAGATAGGTAGCTAAATGGCTCACTGATAGAACCAACCTAGTCAAAATAGTGGAAACCACCTCAAGCAGTAGACCTATAATGAGTGGTGTGCCCAAGGGTTCGGTCTTGGGGCCTTTGGTATTTGGGATATACTTTTCTGAGTTGCAGGCCAAAACCAGTGGGCTATGGCTGACCAAGATTACAGATGACTGCAAGATGGACACTGTCATCAAGTCTCCTAATGATGTGGACATCCTCCAAGATGGTCTCATCCAAACAAATGACTGGTGCCAGAAATATGGCCTCAAGCTGAATACCAAAAAATGCATCATCATCATTTGGGGAGAGTGACGTCCACACAAATTATCACATTAATAACAATGACCTAAGCATGCAATCAGTCATGAGGGATTTGGGCACCCAGGTTGATAGCAGCCTGACATTTGACCACCATGTTGCTTCTGTTGTATGGAAAGCTTTCTACATGGCCTACGTCATAATTAAGTGTATCTCATCCTTGGACAAGGATGTCATAACATCCCTGTATTCTTCCCTTATAAGGCCAATTATTGAGTACAATTCCCCATTCAGCATGTACCTCGCAAAACACATGCAGTAGCTGGAGAGACCACAGATGTTCCTCACCAGGAGGATCCAGGGCCTCAAAAATCTACCATACTCAGATAGGCTAAAAGCCCCATCCCTCTACTCAGTTTCATACAGACTTCTCAGAGGTCACTTCTGTCTGGCATACAAGGTGATCTCGATGGGACAGTTGCATAAAGGCAAGTCAAGCTCCAGTCGAGTAACCCACACGAGTGGCCTCAACTTGGTCTGTGACATCAATAGAATTTGTTGGCGGGACAGATTTGTGTTCCAAAGACTCTCCCATCTGTGGAATAGATTCCCTCTCCACATCAAACAGAGTACTTCTTTACCCCTTCTTAAGTGCATCCTGGATAAATGGAAGGGAAACAGAAAGTACATCCCTGGGATTCCACCTGTGTCTCTGCTGGACAGGGGCATCTGGTGCTGACCTGGCTAAACATGGGCTAAACTCTTGGCTAGGCTTGCAAGGACCTCAGGGCCAATAGCCTAGTAACTTCCTATGATTCTATGATTTTTATAGCCAAGTGTAGAGATTTTGATTATTTTTACCTCTATTTGACTACTATGTGACTCTGAGTAAGTCACCTCACCAGACAGTCATCCTGGTTGTCTGTAAAAAGTGGATTTATCTGGTTAATAATCATAATAAAAAATATGTCAAAAATATGAGGCAAAATCTGAGAGTTGTTTGTATTCATTTTTGAACAGCAGGACTTATTGAATTTCATTATAGTCAGCCCATAATTTTTGATATACTAGAATGTTTTAGAAGATGAATGTTCATTTAAGGGCTTCTTATAGTGCTGACTGCTCATCTAGGAGACTTCTTAAACTGCAGGCCAGTCTTCCCTTTTAAACACTGTTTGTGCATGTGCACACACACACACACACACACACACACGCACACACGCACACACACACACACACACACACACACACACAAACACACACACACACACACACACGCGCGCGCACGCACGCACATACACACACACATACACACACATGCAATGAGAACCAGTCTGAAACTTTCCTGATTCACTTTCTGGCATATATGTGAAATGAAAGGCAAATGGAGAATGCAGTGAATTTAGTTATGCTTGGTATGTAGAATGCTGCCTAGACTAAAATATTTTGCAATTTGCTCATTTTTTAAAAATAAATGTTTTCAAGAATTATATATTAACATGTACTTGTGTTTATTGAGGTTTAATTTTAAAGTATATGAAAGACTGTTGGCTATGATATTTGCGACTCAAGAGATTCAAAGAGACCCACGACTTTTGCCAAATATCACACTTGGGTATGTGATTTATGATTCTTGTACAACAGTAGCTGGAGTTCTTGAGGGCACAATGAGGCTGCTAACAGGGGAGAGAAAGGCAGTTCCAAACTATCAGTGCAACACATTTTCCTCAGCCAAAGTTGTGATTGGGGAATCATATTCATCTACATCAATTCCCATGGCTAGGCTACTGGGACTCTACAAATTTCCCCAGGCAAGTCAAAAAATTACTTATTTTTAATTTAAATCTTTAAACATAAGTATATAAAGCCCTCTGTGATACATTGCATAGAATGTTTAATAATATAATGTACATTACTGTATCAGACAGAAATTATAAACAGATGTTGATGTCATCTTTTTCTGTTGTGTCTTGGATGCATCAATGGCTCAGTGGAGTACTTTCTACAAAGCAGTGAAATCTGAAATGTTACTGTCAGGCCCATTTACAAAGATCATTATATTGCCTGAATTAGCAAGTGGATGACCTACATGTTGTGGAATTATAGAAATGCAAATGTTTTGAGCTTCTGTTTTGTCATGTATTTAGCCATCAGTGTCACATCTACTAGAGAAAATAATCCAGTTCAGGAGAGCATATAGTATATATGAACACACAATGCACTCAACCACACGATTTTACTCCAAAGTGCTAACCTCAGTCATATGATTCACACCCCATAGATACTCCTATTTTAAAGATACTCTCACAGATTTACTAAACTTCCATGCAGGACTAGCTCAGTCCTGCAGGGAAGCGACAGTGTAGAAGCAGGATGGCAGCGTGCCATGCATATTAATGATGCATGCTGCCCAAGCTCCTAAGCTTACACGGAGCATGTAAGAGTGCAGGGTGTGTGTCTGAGAGCAGAGCTCTCAGAATAAACATACCCCCACAATGTAGAACAGCAAAAAAGGGTAAGAAATGAGTGAGACTGCTGATAGGTGTCCTCCTATCCCCACCACAGTCCCCCATGTGTACAACAGCAACAGTACATATAAATAAAATGAAGAAACCCTTTTATTTTTTTTTAAATCTGATTAAAGCTAACCGTAGGTGCACAGGTGTGCCCATCGCTTAGCTACATTTAAAGAAGCTTAAAAGGCTGAAGAGGATAACAAGGAAGATATATGCAAATGAAACAGGACTGCACTTTCCAATAAACACTTCAACCAAGAATCATTCCAAAATGAACTCAGTGCCTGTAACTGGAACCCCTTAAAAACTCTACCACTTGATGAAGCTATAAAATATCTAAACTCTGCGTTTTTATCCATCCTGGACAAACATGCACCTACACGGTCTATCAATATGAAATCCAAACCAGCCCCCTGGCTCTCTAAAGAAACTAGACAAAAAATTCTACTAAGAAACAAATCCTGGGCTAAGTGGAGGGCTAACAAAAATATCTCTGATCAACATTACTTCAGGGAACTGAGAAATTGCACTAAAAAGGCAATTCTTATGGACAAAAAGAACTATTACTGTAAGTTACAGCAAACTCATCAAAATAATCCCCAAAAGTTGTGGTCCAGTATAAACAAACTCCTTTCCCCTGGATGCTCTCACACACCTACCCCTCTTGACACTGATCCTAACACCCCCCTTCAAACTGCCAATTCATTCAATACCTTCTTTACAGAGACCATTCAATCTCTAGCTAGTCAACTAATACCAGATAACTCAAGCCCTTCTACTACCAGATCATTTTCTCTACCAACTTTTAAACTGCAACCCATCTCTACTACTTTCATCTGTAAAATCATCCAAAAACTTAAACCTAGTACCCCTTCTGCCGACCAAATACCATCAGAATACCTGCAAAAGCAGCTAAGGTAATTGCATACCCTGTATCCATCCTCATTAACAGAACCATTAAAGAAGGAACCATTCCTGACATTTGGAAAATCTCCCATATTATTCCCCTTCATAAAGGTGGCAATTCAAATGATTACTCTAATTACAGACCAATAGCTCTATTATCTCCTCTATCTAAAATAATGGAAAAATGCATTCACCAACAAGTACTACACCATTTATCTCAACATAACATAATAGCAAACTGTCAACATGGCTTTAGGCCATCACATAGTACCACAACTGCTCTACTATCTTTTATTGATACCATCAACAGAATCCGCAATAACAATATCCTCTCATCTGCTCTATTTATTGACCTCTCAAAGGCTTTTGACATGGTCAACCATGCCCTCCTCATCAGCACTCTAGAATCCCTTGCCTTCGATCACCTGACTATTAAATGGTTCAGATCCTACCTTAGCAATAGGCAACAAACAGTTCTCTGGCAAAACAATATATCATCCCTCCAGCCAGTAACCCTCGGAGTCCCTCAAGGCTCTATTCTAGGACCACTGCTCTTTTCATTATTTATCAATGACCTCCATCTAGCACTCCCACAAGCCACCTGCATTCAATATGCAGACAATTCTACCCTAGTATGCTCAGCAAACTCCCCTTCAGAACTACACTCTCTAACCCAAGATGTATTTAACATAGTAGAAACATGGTTTACTAAGAGATCCCTCCTTCTCAATGCTAAAAAAACTAAGCTCCTCCTCTTTACACCCACCAATAAAACCTTACCCATTGATTTCTCTGTGTCCTCCAATAACAGCACTATCATACTTCCTGATACAACCACCAAACTTCTCAGAATAACTATTGACAATCACCTTACTTTTGATACCCACATAAATAACACTATCAAAACTGTCAATAGAAAAATTGGTTCCTTATACAGGATCAAACCTTTCCTCACCCCTATAGCCAGAACTAAAATTGCTCACTCTCACTTAATATCAACTCTTCTGTATGCTTCGCCCATATATACTAACCTAAAGAAAAATAATCTTACCAAACTAACAAATTCTTATAATAACATCGCCAGATTTGCAACTGGTAATCCCTTTAGAACCCACCACTGTTTGAATCTAAGGCAACTAGGCTGGCTGGAACTTCAAAACCAACTGATAGTATCCCAACTCACCATTGCCCACAAGATCTTCTACCAACCAACAACACCCCTATACTCTCCAATCTCATCCTCCAGTACAAAAATCTTAACTCCCTGCGCTCTTCCAACAAACTCCTTGCCTGTATATGCAAGTCTAACAACCTGGCTGGAGACTCTCTTTTTTCTAACACAGTGGGAAAAAACTGGAACCTACTGCCAAATGAACTAACATTACTTTCTTCCTTGCCTCTCTTTAAACACAACCTCAAAAAACACCTAAATTCTCACTGGCTATGCCCCTGCAGCAATCCTGACTAATCTTCTTCCTCTCTTCTTTTTCTAATTTCACCTCCTGTTAATTTCTTATTTCTACTACTCTTACTTCAACTACTTATACTCTAAATTGATTGTTACATGCTCACTCCTTGTTTGACTTACCAACTGTTGCTCCTAATTTGATATGCCTAAAGAGTAATTCCTACTCTATATTATTACTACTTCCTACAAGGCATACTTTTTAATTCTAAACATTATTTACTTGTAATTGTTATTTTTATTTTTATTTTAATTCCTGTGGATGATTTTGTAAGTTGTATAACTGCCGGAGCTTTTCTCCCCGGGCCTCTACTGAAAATGGAAATATATCCAGTTAGACTAGCCCGGTTAACAAATGTAAAATAAAAATAAATAAATAAATAAATAGTGTAGTGGGCAGAGCATTCGCCTTACGAGCAGGCATTCCCATTTCGTGTCCCACTGCAGCACATTCCATTTTACATGGCAAAGCATGTTATGACCAATATTTTTGTTGCATAACCCACTAAATAACATATATTTATGAACTGGAGTACTGCAGTAAATGCACATGTGAAGTGTCAGTGTCATAATGAATAAGGCACTAGTAAGCAGGTTTAAGAACAAATAAGCAGTAGTAAGCATATTTAAGCACTAGCAAGTGGCCTTAAGCCTGTTTGTGCAACGGTAAGCAGTGCCTACACTGGCTAAGCAATTCTAAAGCTAACTCTCTGTAAGCATGTGTAACGGCAGTTTAGCAGTGCTTACTGTCATGCAAACCTGCTTAAAATTGCTCAGAAATGCCTTAATCACTCTGTATCAAATGTCCCTTGTTCTGCCCATCAACAAAATAAACAGCCATGCAGGTCTCATCTCATCAACACAGTACCCCATACACCATAGTCCCAGTAGTTATCCACCAAGCCATTACAGAAGTACAGAAGATTGAGGTTGTAGTAAACATGTCCTCACCATAGTATAACCAAACTGAACCTGTGAAAGGCATCAGTATACAGTCATATGTGCCATAATCCACTCCATAACATAAATACATCAACTGAAGTACAACAGTAAGCCCAGAAGTGAGGTGTAATTGTAATAGAGTGTTGAAGTCCCCAATAAAACACAAGGACCCTGCAGAGTATATGTACACATCAATCAGGGATACCAGGCATATATATAAGGTGTAATGAATAATAACACAATGCCAAAAAGGCATTATAATGAAGGTCTAATGTAAGCAATGCTAAGCCTTGCTCAGGCCAGCTTAGGAGGCGTGAGCAATGTGTAGACCAGCTAACTCTTTGTGCCCAATGGTATACCCCTTTAAACAATGCCAACCTTAGCTAAGCAAGTTTGTCCATAACTTAGCTTTTTCAAAAGCGACCAATCATGGAAAAGTGCGGGAAATCAGCCCTACTTAAACCCAAGAGGTGGGAATACATCTCATAACTGGTTGTAGCTTCCCCTTGCAGGAACTATGGCAGTAAGGGGAGAAGGAGTGTGCTTCTGGGTGCAGCGCTGGTGCATCCAGGAGTCCAAGGTCATGACAGGACTCCTAGTTAAAGACCATGCACAGAGACTGCTGCAGGGCCAGTACCAGGGCTCCCAATATAAGAAGGAGGCCTGGGACCATCTCGCACATGACCTCACTAGTGCCACTGGCATACCTTGAACTGGTGAGCAGGTCAGGCAGCACTATACTGACTTGAAGCGGTTGAAGGGAGACCTCTTGGAGGAATGGCTCCAAGAGGCTAGAGCATCAGGGGATGTTCCAGATGTGTGTATCACCCCAGTATGTGTGTAATAAGTGCCAGTTCAGGAATATCATGGATAGGTATGGCTAAATATTCCTGTTATGTCTCCCACAGCTGCAATGGAGCCAGCCACGAACCAGGAGGCCCACATCAGCCACCTGGTGCGGTTGCGACACGAGGTAGGTCAGTAATACTCACTTTTACTGTCATAGGAAATAAAAATAAAAGTAGTAGTAAATTAATTACTAGTATAAAACCTGTATTGTTCAAGGCAAGTACTGCATACACAAGAGAATATGTCAGGAAGAGTCTCATATTGTTTGTATGGCAATAAAAGTGTAATATCCTGACAAAACAGCTCCAACGGCTGGAGTGCATGTGTATATTCTGGTATCATATGGTAATGTAGATTTGCAATCATGTAATAGTACTGTAGTATTAAGCACTGTTACCCACACCATGCACCATAAATTGAATGTGTAGGAATGCCTGTATATGGCAGGTATAATCCCCAGAGGCCATTTTGTAGAACTGAGAGACACATAAGACAGTAAACAGGGAAAATGCAGACAACAAAAACCAAATAGCACATGTAACTGAGATGCGAACTGTTGTTTTTTTAGCACACTCAGCAATGGATCAAATCCTGCCAGTGGTAGTAGTGTGCATACAGAATCATACCCCACAACTGTACAGATATGTCCAGAATGTCTATTAAAGTGGCCCATATCTATTGCCTATCAATCTGTCCCCCTAGGAAATCAGTGGGATGACCCCAGACGTATAGGTAGCAAACAGGAAATACAACTGATCGACACACATCTATGACAAGAAACCTGGCACACTAGCAACTCCCTAATACCTTATGTGACTAAGAAGCCAAGTGTCCCATTTACACCCCACATTGTTAAGTTGTGGTCAGAGTGTGTACATTAACTGAGTGAGATGTATGTGTATAATAGTCATGTGGAACCTGGTACTATGTATGGGAACATTCCGGTAGTGCTAATAAACATTCCTCCCACAGGTCTGTCAGATACCAGCACTGTGCCCAGAAATACAAGAATGATATGCAGTTGCTCTGAATAATGAGGTATTACACATCACTGTAACCCACACTGTTCTACAACATACAACTGTCTAGGAAATATGTATAAGTGTGTTGTTATACAAGGTCAGAATGCATAAGCACAGGGGATTAATAAGATAGAAAGCAGATTGGAGATATACAGCAATATCTATACAGCAGACACAACTGTGATGGAGAGTGTTTAAGCTGTAGCAGACACAGCCATGATCTGAATCCTGGGAATGGAATTAGACTGCATACAGATTTATACCCTACAACTGTATGCATGAGGCCAGAATGTCAGGTTTATGTGCCCATATCTGCTGCCTGTCCACCTGTCCCCCTGGTAAGTCTGTGGGATGATCCCAGATGTGTAGCCAGCAAACAGGGAATACAAGTGATTGTCAACCATCATGAGAACACACCTGTCACTGTAGCAACCCCTGAAACTGTTAGGACAGTAATATTTCAAGTCTGTCCTATCTAAACTACCATGTTGTCAAGCAGTGACCAGAGTGTGTCAGTAACAGGGTGAGATGGATGTGCATAATACTAATGTGTAATCCGGAACTTTGTGTGGCAACAGTCAGGTAGTGCTAACAAACATTGCTCCCACAGGTACATTGGATGCGAACACTGTGCTGAGAAATACAGACCAATATAACCTGTACTGGTACTGTCCATCCTGGTATTGTAGGGGATTGTGAGTGTTACAGTTTCTCTGAATAATATAGTATCACTGGTCACTGTCACCCGCACTGTGCTACATAATATAGCTGTGTAGGAAAGCATTATATATGTGTGTCAGGTCACTAAAGGTGGAAGAGGGCAATATTCTAGATATGTCCAGGCACACCAGCATGTGGTCAACACATGGCCAGGGTCTGTGCATAAAGAGTTGGATAGCATAATGCCCGGAGTCCGGGTGTATATGTACAAACAGTCACTGTTAACAAACATTCCCTCCACAGGTATACCAGGAAAGAGGTGTATACTGCAGGTAAAACTGGTTCATATGTAATGATGATGACAGCCATATCACTGTCCCAAATAAGGCTACAGGGTAGTGTAGTAAGACTTGTAAGGTACAGATAACAGCACTGACTAGCAAAGTAATGTGGACTACAGGAATATACTACTTGTTAATTGACATCTTTCTCCCCCCCCACCTTATCTCCAACAATAATCAACATACCCACCCCAAATGGTATGTGCTGACTCTGATAATGTCCAATTGTTTGATAAATATTTTAATGGTTCTCATGCATGTGCCATATTGAATTATTCCAACATTGTTGGCATGATACCATCAGCATACCTGCATGCTTTTTTTATTACCACTGTGGTTCCATATATGCATGTGTTTTGTTTGCTATGCAACTGTTCTGTATCTGTTGTCTGGGTTAATGGGAATATCTATGCATGCTGTTATACCTAACCCTGGAATGTGTTGACTATTACTAACCCATATATGACAATGAAATCTAAACACTATAGCACACTTGGGGAGGCGGGCTCAGTGGACTCACCTGTCCCACCTCAGCTGGCCGAGGCACTGGGCACTAGCATGTCTGGGGCCCAACCGCAGACCTCCCTGTCCATTGGTCCTGCACTACCTTGGGTGGAACTGCCTCAGGGGATGGGGCTTCCCCCCCAGGAGTGGGCATGGACAGGCACCTGTCACCCATCGCCAAGTCAGGGTCGTGGTGTGTACAGCGATCAACGAGCGGTTTGGTGATCCTCTACACCAGCTCCAGGGCCGCATGTTACAATTAGTGAGTCAGCCTGACTCTGTGGCTCAGCCCTCAGCACAGCCACCTTTGTGGCTGTGAATGTGCTGTGGTGACTGCCCATGGGTGGGGACCTCAGTCCCACTGTTACCACTAGAGAGCTTGTGGGCTTCCGATATCCCAACACCCTCTCCATCAAGGTGTTTACCCCCACATGTGTCATATACTGCCCCTGTATGCATCTTGTGTGTCTTGTCTGTTAACCTACCCAACCTACCTCCTCAAATATACCTACTAGCCCTCCCCAACATCCCACTCTCACCAGAAAAAAAAAAAAAAAGGGCAATCTGTTCCCATAAAAAAAAATCTCGCCCCATACATAGCTGTTCATTTTGCACATGTGTCGACTGGACACATGTAATCTGGTCTAATTGGCATCACAAATTATTATTGTTGTCATCACACTTCTGTCAGGTGTTTGCGTGGCCAAATTTACCTCCAAATTCAGTATATATGCAAAGCTGTTGTATGGACCTTCCCTACACCCTTCCTACATGTCCCTAGCTGTTCTCCCTACTGTCTTTTCCTCTTTGTGCCCCTTTTTCACCACTTTCATATCAACCCATTTTTCTTTTCTTTTAAAAAAATTAGCGCGGGGGTAAGCTGGAGTAAGCACTTTTAAGCAGCAGTAAGTGGGTCTCAGCCTGTTTGCGCAGGGGTAAGCACTGCCTGCACAGATTAAGCAATTTAGAAGCTGAGTATAAGAAACTGTAACCAGAAGTTAGCAGTGCTTACCTCTGCACAAACACGTGCAAACCCGCTTACAATTGCGTTAAAGTGCCTTAACCACTCTGTATCCAATGGCCCATGTTCTGCCCAGCAACAAAATAAACAGCCTCTGCAAGGCTCAAACCCAGAACCCTGCACACCATAGACACATGGATTTACCACTAACCATGCAAGATATACATAAATCTGTTGTTTTCAGAAACAAATCATCAAGCCCAGTCATGCAACAGTTCAGAGAATGTAAACCAACATTTAGATGTATGTGTGTGTGTAAATATATTAATATCTAAACAGATACAGCACACACACATATATATATATATATATATATATATATATATATATATATATATAATATATATACATATATAAAAATATATATGAACATATATACATGCAAATGCCTACATCGACACATATATATGTCTATACCTATATGTCTACATATACACAGCAAGTTACATATATGTACGCTGCTATATATCTGTGTAGGTATATACGGACATAGTTATATATATGTAAGCAGATATATATACCTATATAGGTATATATGGCCATACATCTGTAGATAGCAATGGTAGATTAAAAAAAACAAATATGTCCACATGCACCGTTAATAGTGTTGAGAGGCCCCAAACAATATACGTCTTGTACGAATAGGCATACCCCCCCCCCACAGCCAAACATGTCCGGCCTGCATTACTCTATCAGGTGTTGCAGATCCCATAACCAGGACCTGACACGACATGGGCACAAGATGTTAACAGTACTACATCCCATCTGTATGATGTCAGGCTGGTATTCGTAACGTATCATGCAGTACAGTCTGCCTTCCATAGGAAATATTAAATGTGGAAGTTATCAACATACCCAGAATATATATGCACAGACACATATATATGCAGATACAGCTATACATATATATAATATATATATATATATATATATATATATATATATATATATATATATATATATATATATATATACATATACATGTGACTACACATACACATGCAGAGATATGTACAGTAAGATACATATGTAGAAGGTGCACACAATATGGAACAGCCACTATACCTACAGTTAACACCTGAACAACTGGACACTGTATGGGCCACCCATACAAATGACAGTTGTTGCCTACAACATATACTTACAGAGAGGTCATAGGAAAAAACACCCCATACAGGTTTGCAGAAATGAAAAACCTTTATTTGTGTACTATTACAGTTCTATATGCCATGTCATATAGCTGTTTAGACATTGACATCCATATAAACAGAGTAATGCAACTGTGAAACAGTTATACTAATACAGTACGTTCACAACTGCTGCTGTCTAGGCCAGGCCCTTCAAATTGTACAATAGTAAAGACAGACTGGGCCACTGGATACCAAACAATCAAGAGTAAGTAATGCAGGTGTATAGTTAAGCAGCCTCTATCTACACTCTGTATAAAATCACTAGGTGGTAAAGACTTCAGTTGACCAAATGGGATGTAACTGTTACATAACAAGGCATAATTGACACCATCACAAGCACACTGATAAACAGAACTGTCTGTATGGTAGGAGGCAGTAGGCCTGCATTAACCCAATGTATGTAAGTAATATAAATATAGGTGAAGTATACGGTACTGTACATCCAGACACCTTAAGGCAGCTCACCCCTGATATCCCAACATTTTGTAACAGCCTAGGTCATTTATGGTGCATCCCCTCTAGACTCAATAATACAGGGCCATATACTACTGTTACATACACTGGCCTCTGGAGTGCATAAGGGCACACATATATTGTGTACAGTGGTGGCTGGTGACTTCAAATCAAAGGGGGGGCTGCAGCAGACAGCTGAATGGGTGGGGTCAATGAGAAGGGGTGCGGCCAACTAAAAAGGGGAGGGGCTATGCTCAAAACCACAAAAACTAACTAAATACACTGCCCTGAGTGCCAAACTGTCATTATGAGAGTCCAATCAAGATAAAATGAAGTGTAGAAGAATAAAAATATTTCAATGCATTGGCTCCATGACAGCTTACTTAATATCTAGATGGAAACAAAAAGGTTGTGAGGCATGAAAAAATAAATTACTTTTTAAATACACACTCAACTCAAACCACTTCTTGCACTGCAGTTCTAATTATAATTTATATTCAGCTTTATTAAAGTACCAAGTAACATGCTGAAAGTAGAAATCTCTGATGCCCCCACTTGTAAAAATGTTTCTTATCCAAAAAAAGACCTGCTGCTTGACAACTATGTACTTGTTTCATGGGGAAAACATGATCAAAGTAAAAAATGAAAAGCAAACAAGAAACATGCTAAAGATACATTGCTTAAAAGGATTACTGTACAGGTAATGGACCACACATGATAGATTGGCATTCTGTTTGGTTTACAGGTAAAGCCTGCAGAGATGACTGGAAGTCTCCAACAAGTGTAATGAGCTTCTTAAAATAATGTAATCCTGTCCTTTATTACAAATACTGGCATATGCATTTCAATACCCATGGCTTATACATTATCTAGTTAAGTATTCTCTACATGGCAACAACAGAAAGGCTTTCAATGTTGGCAATTCTTTAACAGTATGCTTATTAAAGCTTACTTGCATCTTACAATCTCAGCCAAGCTTACCTGATAATCATTAAAATATTGCTACTTAAACACAAAGCAACTGGCACTTTGAGTAATAAGCATAAATCAACAGTACAAAAAATATGACAGAAATCTGACCATTCTGCAAAAATCAAGGACAGATGAAAAGCCACTCTAGTACTTGTGTCTACCTTGGATGGGGGGGATACTCTGCACATTTACACTGCATAACTACTCCTTGACTTGCTTTGACACATCCAGAGTAACTACATGGGGGAGTGGGTTGCAACAAGTATGTCACAATTTGAAATGTCTCTGGCTGACTGTGATGGCCTTGACACATTTGTCATACCTCTCAACCTCAGAGCAAGAAATCTGGACAAAGCCATACAAAGAAGTGGGACAAAGGCCCAAAAATAAGGACAATTTTTAAATATTGCTCTTCTAAACTTAGAAAGATAATAGAATAGGTCTTGCATTAGTATGAATTTTCTAAATGGTATGAAATCTGAAACTCAAATGTCTGTCATTATTTTCTAACTTTAGTCTTTAATGATTTGTTACTAATTTGCCAAAAAAAACAGAATTTTATGAAAAATGGACTAAAAATGTGATGTAAAAATATAAAATAGCCACACAATACAGCTGGGAACCTGTCAAAGAAGGGACACTTTAATATTAGTGCTGCTAACTTGAGCAGCTGACAAAATAAAATAATCTACATGCATTTCTGAAATAAAAGTAATCTATAACTCTGATTATTACAGTTATTTCTTAATTGTAAACCCTCCATGTTTTCTTCCAAAATTGCTATTTTGCGGAGGGATTATTAGGGGGAAGAGCAACATTTTGAGCCGAAATCAGGGACAGTTGAGAGGTTTGGCTATGCCTAATTCTATAAAGCAATTTATTTGCATGTACCGCTCAACCTGTTAATGCAATAAATCTGGACAAGGCCAAATATATTGGGGGAACATATAAACAGTACTAAAAATTGCTCTTGTATAAACTGAGACAGTTGATAGAACAACAGGTCTTACTTTAGCATACATTTTTCTGAAGGTTATGAAGTCTGAAACTCAGTGTGTCATTATTTAGTGACTTAATTCCTAAATGATTTGCCAGAAAAACACAAATTTTATGAGGAACAAACTAAAAATAAGAAGCAAAAAAATCTATTCATTCTTTGAAAATCTGGACAGTTGGGAGGTATAGTTTAGCTGGGGCTGTCTTTAAGTTTGCCGCCCTTCCCCCTCACAAAATCATGGTCGAATGGAGCCTCCCTATGCAGCCATTCCAATGATCCATTACTTGGCTATTTCATTCCATTTACCATAAACACTAATGTGCATACTGATTTACTTCTATGATGATCTGGACTTCATTTGAAAGTTTTATTTTGCATTTTACAGCACAAACACCAAGACATCTGCTAAACAAACTTAGCATTAAAACTTCTCTGCCCTTGAAACTCACATTCATTGAAACAGCATTGAAACCCACATTCAAAGAAAGTACATTTTACCAGTGGCAGATAAAGATTAATTCTGGGCTGTTTTCAGATCATAGGCCCCTTGCATATGAAACATACATGTGCTCTTTGATACATCTTCCTATTGTTTTGAACATTTTTTCCAGTAAACTATGAAACAAAACGTATGCACCAATAATGACAAAACTGCCCAATTCAGAACATCTTTTCAGTAAACAATGAAACAAAATGCATGCACCCATAATGACAAAACTGCCCAGTTCAGAACATTTCCATCATAAAAGTCTACTAAAACTTCTACAGTCCACCATTATCAGTAAATATGCACAATTCTACAGTCCACCATTATCAGTAAATATGCACAATTCTACAGTCCACCATTATCAGTAAATATGCACAATCTCTGAAGAAGTAAAAAAGTCATCTAAATAATTCCACATTAAATAAATCTGTAACTAATGAAGAGGTTGCTGCTAGCAAACACCTTTATATGTCATGGTTTCATCGAAAACTAAAGTGTCTGATGCCCCTGAGGAATAAATTGCCTATATTACATTAAAAATGATAAGCTAGTAATATTGCAATAGGAAATGGATGGCAAACTGATAACAGGCTCATAGTTAATATTTTAACGTTTTCAGTACAGCAGCATTCACCCCTTGTGGGAATAGAACCAACAACCTTCTGCATCAAAAGCAAGTACACAACCTGTTGTGCTATTAACAATGCAAGCTGGCTTAGCATAAGCAGCACTAAACTTCTCTTCCCCTGCAGCTCTCAGCTCCTTGTAAATCGCAGCACAAGAAATCTGGAAAAAGCCAAATTTATTGGGGGGGGGGGGTCAAAAGCCTAAAAAACAGGGACACATTAAACATTGCTTGTATAATCTTGGAAAGTTGCTAGAATAAAATGCTGTGTTACCACCATACATTTTACTGCCAAGGTCCCTGTGCAAAAGAGTCAGAGCAACATACCACTATGCCAAATCAGCTCCTTTGTGAAAGAAAATTGCTGTGTTACCACCATACATTTTACTGCCAATGTCCCTGTGCAAAACAGTCAGAGCAACATACCACTATGCCAAATCACCTGCTTTGTGAAAGAAAAATGCTGTTACCACCATACATTTTACTGCCAAGGTCCCTGTGCAAAACAATCAGAGCAACATACCACTATGCCAAATCAGCTGCTTTGTGAAAGAGCAGAAGACTGAAACTTAAATGGCTATCATTTAATGAATTCAGTTCTCACCATAGCTGTCAACCTCTTAGCACAAAACACATGGACAAACCCAGTAATGAGGGAATATAGCCCTCAAACATATTCAGTGAATTCAGTTCTTGCCATAGCTGTCAACCTTAGCACAAAAAACCTGGACAAAGCCAATAATGGGGTAATACAGTCCCAAAATTAGGACAAATTTCAAATATTTATCTTATAAACTTAGGTTGTGTTCCTATGTATTTTCTGAAGAATATGAAGTCTGAAATTCAAATGCCTGTCAATTTTACTTCTGACGGAACTAAAACAATTTTCAGCAGAGGCCCAGGGAGAAATACTGCAGACACATGTCTTTGTAAAATTGCAGGACACCAGAGCAGATCCACACAAACACAGGGATAAGATGCAGACTCCACACAGAAGGCATCCCAGCCAAGAATCAAACCAGAAAACCTATAGCTGTGAGGCAACAATGCTACCACTGCATCATCAAATATGTAAGGAATTAAACATTCAGAAACCTGAAGTTTGAAATTCAAATGCCTGTCAATTTTATTTAACATTTGTTAATCAGGACAGTCTGACTTGGAACAAAAAACAATTTTCAGCAGAGGCCCAGGAAGAAATAATGCAGACATGTCTTTGTAACATGGGTGGACACTAAAGCAAACCCACACAAACAAAGGGAGAAGATGCAGACACCACACAGAAGGCACCCCAGCCAAGAATCAAACCTGAAAACCTACAGCTGTGAGGCAATAATGCTACCACTGCACCATAAAATATCAAGCATTGCAACAGTTAGAAACCACTGATATTATGAGGAACAGATCAGATCAAATATGAGGCAAAAATCTGCAATTGTTTTACAAATGGTGGTGGGTAGGGAATTCAGGTCTTTAACACCTGCATACAAGGTACAGGGTTCAAGCCTGAGGTATTCCCTACCACACCACCAGGAGTCTAGCTACCAGTATATAGCAACTGGGGCATTCACACACACACCTATATGGCTGCTCCAAATCCCCATCCACATAAATCCATAGCTCCAGCTCCACATAACTCCAAATCGTGAGATCTTCCCCCGATGAGACTCCAGACTGCTATCCATAGCTCCAAATCATGAGATCTTCCCCCGACGAGACCCGGACTGCTGATGTTGCAGTCTGACTCCGATGAGTTTCCAGCAACAGTCTATGCAGTTACAACAGCATAGACTTTTGGGATCTCTGCTCTTACATGTTTCCCAGTTCGGACTGCTGCTGCTCCAGACTGTCTTAGCAGCAGTCCAGACTAGTGCGCATTCACGAAAGTCTGTGAATTTTGAATTTTTTTTTAATCTTTTATTTTCTTTTACTTTCTTTTAATTTCTTTATTTTTACAGCTGGGGGGGCTGCAGTCCGTCAGTCCAATAGCACGGGCCACCCCTGATTGTGTAGGTGAAGCCAACACATATATGGCCCCAGCCCCACCGTATGTGTGGGGTATACAACAGCAGTGGACTGATGGCAGCAATGGCAGTGTGATATACTCACATCCCACTACAGAACAACCCCTGATAGAATGTCATATGTGCAAAGTTTGGTATGTAGGTGGAGGACAGAGGCTGGAGCACAGGCCCATATGTGGAAAACTGTTGCCATACACTAAGCAAGTCACCAATGTTACAGAATAATCTGCAACATACCCTTACCCAGGGAATTGAGGTTACAAACATAAATGGATGTAGTCATGGACTGATAGCACTCAACACACACACTGCCAGTGACATATCTGACACAGGACCTGTGTGGTTGACAGAGAAAACATGATAGGCACACCTCTGGCCACCAAGAGGATAGGCCCACAGTTGAGAGCTATGCAGACAGACTGAATTACAAGGTAAACTAGTAGGCACACACACACACATACACACACCCTGTAACACCAATACTATACAAAGCATAACACAACTCAACTCACACTCTGTCTGTAGTTCTGTAACCTCCTACAAATATGTAGCTGGCCTGAGTGTGCTGGTTCTCCTGTAAGAGGTATTGCTACCTGTTGTCTGTAACATTGATGCTCACACACAGGAAGGATGTCCATCACACAGGAAAGGTAAAGGGACTATGCCCACATGATGTGGGGATTTATAGTAGGGGTCTATATTATAACATCGAAGTCTAAAAACTTTGAATGTTATAATATCAAACCCAGTAGAGCGAACACTGGAAATAGCAAAGCTGCAGAACACTGAATACCTTCCCAGGGAATGTATTCAGTGGGCCGTTTCTGCAGCTTCACTATTTCCTCAACTGTGGAGCCAAGGTTACGGACTGGGTTAAGGTAAGTGTGCGAATGAAGGTGAGTATGCGATTGGGCATGGGTTAAGAGAATTAGGGTTTGGGTGCGGGTCAGGTAAGTGTGCGATTGTGTGGACGTGAGGGTTAGGGTGGGGTAGGTGAGTTAGGGTTAGGGAGCAGGTAAGGTGAGTGCTGGGTTAAGATAACTGGATAGCTAGTGGTGTATGTCTGGTTTAGTGTAGTGTTTTGTGAAGTGTTTGTGTGTGGATTATTTATTTTGATGTGCTTGTATTGTGTGTATGTTTGTTGGAACAGCGAATATTTTCCCTGGGAAAAAATTTGCTAGTCTGACTGTTCGGTTTTCTCGTGTTTTGACTGAATGAAAGTTTTTAGACTTCAGTGTTATAATATACACTCTATAGTATGTAGTTGCCATGACTGTGGTAATTGGAAGTACTACACAGCAAGCTGCATGCAGTTAGCAAGTGTAGGACACTGAATGGTCCAGAGGCCATCGCCTGATCAAGTGCATCACCTACTAAAGCCAGGCTAAAGTCTACTCAAAGCAGCTCAAGCCATTCACTGGAGAGAGAGGGAAAGAAAGAAAAAGAAAGAAAGAAAGAAAGAAAGAAAGAAAGAAAGAAAGAAAGAAAGAAAGTGAAAGTGTAACAAAAAAATAAATAAATAAAGCTCATCAAACTAACAGCTGAAGATGCAGGCATTTAGACAGCTGCCATTCATAAAGACATCATTCCCACAATAGGTATGTGAAGTATATGTACATGCATTAGAATGTAGTACCTGGTCCATCATAATGGAATAGATGATGTGGAATTAGTTATATGTGCCATCAGGTGTTGTTGTGATTATGTTCAACTGAACAACTGCTATGGACAATAGTGTCTGTCCCTGTGGGTAGTGGGTCATAGCTGTTAACTGTGCAGGTCAGCACTGACAGACAAGATGTAAGCCATCATAGTGTGTGTTGTGTAATGGGAAGTATGTATATTATGTGGCCAATAGCTGGTGGTGGAAGTAATGCCATTATGATGGACATGTGGGAGTCATAGCCCACCACTGGCAGGATACTCAGGTGAATCTGTAATGTAGCATGTCGGAATGCCATATGCGTGTAATAGGGTTACCTGCAATTAGGTCCCACATTAACCCCCACTAATGTCAGACCATGTCCATATGTGGCACCTGTCTGTGTTGTTGCAAGGCAGAACAGTGCAAGAAGGTGTTGTGATATTGTGGAGCTGATGTCTGAATGTACCCCACATATAGGTATGCATATGTGTACATATGTCACATATATAATATATAAGGATATATATGCATATCAGCATGTATGTCCAGAAATATACATATACCCATGTGTAGACATATATATGTGCACATATATATGACATCACATATATCTACACACACACACACACACATATATATATATATATATATATATATATATATATATATATATATATATATATATATATATATATATATATATATATATATATATATATATATATATACATATATGCACATGTCTACATATGTACAAACACACACACAAGCATATATGTATGTAAAGACATGTCCTCTATATCACTACCACAATGATGTGTCCTATGTGTGAGGCAGCAGCACACATAGCAATACACATAGATATTTACAGCTGGCAGTGTGTGCATCATGGACATGTATGTCACATGTTTGTCCCTTGTTGGCCCCACATTGCCCTCATCTGTGAAGTATGCAATGGGAATATGGGGAAGTATGGCAGGTACACTTGTGGAGGTGGTCAGGATTGGTATATATAGAGGACAGTCTACAGGGGTGGTATGTGACACGTGGTGGGTAAACACCATGGATGTTGTGTGTGGTCTGTGATGTAGATGCTCCATTGTCCCCAATATGGGCAGAACGGGAACAAGTTTCCCACCCACTGCCACTCACAACAGCAGTCCACATCCTGAAGGTGCCTGGTCTGGAGGCTGAGCAGGAGGAGCATGTTGGCTGTGTGAATGTGTACTGGGTGCCTCTGACTGATGTAGCACACCCCGGATGTGCCTGTGGAGCCCGGTATGGAACAGACCCTAGACCTGAGCTCAGGGTACAAGAACATGTCTGTGTGTGCCCTGAGTGGGTGGGAACATCCCCTGGGTGGTTCCACCTGATGGTAATTCTGTAACAATACACAAGGAGGACCCAGGTTGGGACACACATGTGATATGGCCAGGTATCATGAGCAGATGGGTATGGAGAGGTGGATCAGCTGGCCAATATAACATATACATATTATTGTGTCACTGTTATAGAACATTTGTTGGTAGTAATGGTCTACACAATCCCTGTACATGTCCAACAGCATGCATAGATATCCCCAATAACACAGACTGTCAGATGTGCAGCAATCTCAGAGCAGCCATACCACTGGCATATATGTAACCATAGTGGCCCTGACAATGGCATGCAGGTGAATAGTCTGTAACAGGCCAGCAATGGTAGTGTCCACACAGGGGACATGGCTACAATCACATAGCAGAAGGTGTGGTACACTACAAAATCTGTCCAAATGTTAGTTAAGCTGTAGCCATACTTAAGGAGAAGTGTGTAAAGTCTGTTGAAGCTGATATGGTGGGGGGGGTGACAGAGATGTGTATTGTGAACTGTGGTAACCTTGCCATATGAGTTTCTTAGACCTGTTTCCATCTTTATGCTTTTCAGCCAAGATGGCACATGCACGGTTTCCCACCTTTTCCAATGCTGAGAATGATGTGGTGATAGCACACATAATCCAGCACTATCCTCTGCTGTTTAGCAGGCATGCAGATGAGCAGCAGAAGTGGACCACCCTGTGGAACGACCTAGTCCACAGGGTCACTGATGTCGGACTGCACAACCATAGTTATGAGCAGGTCCGACATCATTGTACTGACCTGTTTCTCAATGCTCATCAGTGTGCTGCTGCAGTCTGGGGGGATCACCTCACCACAGGGGGTCCATGCCATCCATCCCCCACTGACACGTGTGGAGGAGCTCCTGGCCAGCCTCGTGGCACCTGCCTGTCCAGATCACCAAAAACCACTGGACCCCTTCATGGAGGTGGGTGTCACTCACACACTAGCCGAGGAGCGCACAGGTAAGGACACAGGGCACATCACTAGACCACTGTTGTGTAAATATCCACAGTGGTACTGGTAGATCATACATATCTGACATATCATAGATATATTGTGTTGCTGCATTGTAGTGATAAACAGATGTCCAGATGTGGTAGTATTGTGGGAATTTACCATTGATGTATGGTAGTACTGCACCCAGTCTGTAGCAGTGCCACAGGTGTGGCCACTAACATTGCATCTCTCACCCTCTTATGTAGGTCCCTCCAGGATAACAACAAGGCAACAGCCTGTAGCTGGTGAGTATGTCTTATGCAGATGCATGCCAACACACCGGCATGTAATGGTGATGGTATATTCCATGCACACATCTAGCACACCTACCCCAAATGCATGCTGTACATTTGCATGTATTGTTGCTGTGAAATGCACGGTCTCACAGGGGCGACCATGATGGGGTATTGGAAGGGTATCTCACACATTTGCATAATAACTAACATCCTGTCATAGTGGAATTTGTCCACAGGGAGTAACATACTGTTGATAGACATGGCCTACAGTAGTGACATGTTCTGAACAACACCCATATACAGTGCAACACCAGTGTATATACCTGTAGGACAATGCCAACTGCTGCAGAGATACACTATGGCATAAGGCATTACAGTAGACCACATTATCAGCTGGGTCCAGGCTGCGACATGTGGTGTTCAGTGTATGGGAGACTGCAAAGTGACATAAATGTGTAGGGCTTACCTGTCATGCATCTGCATAAAAGCTGAGGGGGGGTCTCAGCATGACACACCAGTGCACTGCAGCAGGGATCCTAAGGATGGTCGGAATGGCTCTATCTGCATATAGTCAGATTCAGGACCTGTGGCAGCCATAACCCTACCCACACTGCAATAGTGATGGCATTGTGTGAACACCATGGGATGTGCACATGAGTAGACTTTGCAATCATGCAGAATAAGGGGACATGTGTAGGGTAGACTGAACATACACTGGCAAATGCAGAAGGCCCACATTGGTATACACCTGACATGAGCAGCGACTGCTGTAGTACATACAACAAGAGGTGTGATAAACTGTCATGATAAGAGTGTGCACACATATGCCCACATGGTGTGTATGCATTGCGGTCGGCAGCCACACACCTAACACAATCTGTAGACACTGCATGTGAAAGTACAGGACGTATGTCACATACCGGGCTTGTGTACTTGTTAGAAAACTATGTATTAATGTATATGTTTAGTGCTTATTAGAAGCTAAAAGAGTTAACACATTTCACTCTATTTTATGTACAGCTTAGTTTTGTATGAAACTACAGATGCTTTTCAAACTGCAATATGCTTTCTGAAACTGCAGGATGCTCTCTGACCTAGTATTTGCGAGCACAGCAAAATTCATGTTTATGCCTTTTGGAAATTTACTGAGAAGCAGGTGATTATCTGCTAGGTCAGGAAAATAATGAATAGAACAATACTTTTTTCTATAATGTTATTGAACTTGAACAATCAGCTCTGTTTGTGTTATGAGATCATGCACAGCTGCAGAAAAGATAGATACAGTTGAACAAAGACTGCTTGAAGAAATGAACTATAATCTGTACTTGCTTTGTGCTCGAATTAGCCATAGTATCTTGAATGGTAACATTGCATAGCGAGAAGTTGTATCTGACCGTTGGTCATCAAGGCCATGTTGTTTTTCTTAGGAAGTTTTTTGTAAACTTGATATGCCAGCAAAAAATCATGGACAAACAGCTGCTATGAAATAATATTGAAAGAACTTGTGATTTATTACGTCAGCTTAGTAGGCAATGTCTTGTAAGAAATGTATAAGAATAGCTTCACTTCCTGATTCTAGTTAGACAAACTCTGTATTAGCACGTTTTTGTCTCCTTGCTGCAAGATTAAAATGCCTTAACCTGAACCTGCCATGTGTTTATCTTTTTGAAGTTGTTTTTCCTCTGACAGATTGATCCTTTGGACTGGAAACTCTCACTTCGCCTCAGGTCAGATGGGCCAGGTGGCATGAAACCGTACGGGGAAGAGACCACATCGGTTCTTCTGCTCTGAAAGACCTCTGACTGAATTGTCATTCAAAAGAGGCCAGCCACTTTTCTGATCTGCAACTGGAGGACGAGTTAACAATTTTCCATCGAACTAGGCGATCAATGACGGAAGCCCAGGTAAGGTGAGATTTACCTTTTTCTGTTTTAGATCAAGGACTTGATTTGTAACATCTGTCAGGAGATTTGTTTTATACAAGTCAGGGACAGGAATATTGCAGTCTTGTCATAGATCAGGGAAACAGAATAGGTAAGACAGTTATTCTAGATAAACTGTGAAAAAGAAAATCGTGGTACCAAGTGAAAATAAGAAGGGTTACGTAACATTTTTAACAGTCAGAACAATATGGGTAATAAGTGCACAAAAAGTTCCCAAGATCCACCATTAACTGAGGATGCAAAATATATGCAATTACAGCGTGCCGACAATGTTAGGTACTATACAAAATGGGTTAATAAATATGAATTTGATGGCAAATTAGAAAAATCCTCACTTATTAAACTTGTCAAACAGCTTAAAACTGACGCAAAAGGTCAGGTAAAAAAGCAACGTCAATTAGGCATTCCTGAGGCACACAGGTGGATTGAGGAAGCAAACCGTAGGGAACAAAAAAGTAATAATTCAAAAGCTATGTTTTTAGATAAAGAGGACAATAATTTAGTAATAGCATCAGCCCCTCCGCCCCCTCCGCTTCCCGTACCAGAATATGTAGCGAGTGGACAAGCTGGTCCACCTCCGCTATACCCGGCTGTCACCGTGAAGCCAAGACCGTATGTCAGAGATACCATCAAGACTAGGTCTCGAACACGTAACTTAAGAGGGGATACTGAGTTATATCAAATAAATTCACGAGCTATGAGTGAAGAAAAGATATGTCCGCTCATAGAAGTACCAAATCCTCAGGCAGGGCAGGACCCGACTCTCCTAGTATATAGACAGTGGACACCGGAAGACATCCGGAAAGCCACAGAGGGAATTCCCCATCCAAAAGTTAATTTTAGAAAATTCTTAGAAGACTTACAGGGCGTGAGGTTAAGTTATCATTTAAATGGAGAAGAAGTAGAAAAAGTAGTTAGACAAATCGTAGGTCCAGATTGGCACATGATCAGTGGCAACTGGAATCCCCGTGACGCAGAACACAAGACACTCCCACATAGCAACGCAGAACTGGATAACAGAGTGAAAGGTCTAACAGACCGAATCTCTGAGAAGTGGAAGCCTAGGGCAGACTGGACTTGCATTAATCAATGCATCCAACAGGAAGGTGAAACTGCTGACAGATATTATGCTAGATTATTAGAATGTTTTAATAACCATTGTGGAATGCAGGTACCTGAAGACCAAACACGATTCCCTGTATGAGCAGCAGCTAAAGAATGCATTTTTGAAAGGCAGTATTTTGCCTATAAGCAGCTTTATTACAAAGCACATGGTAGACCATCATACAAGTAGATTACAGTCACTACTTGAATATGCTAGACATGCTGAAAGGCATTTTAACAGTAAAAAGAAACAGAAAGCCCAAGTATTTTCTGTAGAAGATGGAGCAGAAGTTTATGTAGTACAGTCTGGGAAAAAGGGCAAGAAAAATGCCCAGGGAAACAAACAATCTGATAAACGATCAGAAGAGTTTGAAGAGAGAAAGAAAAGGGGTGAATGTTTTAAATGCAGAAAAAAGGGACATTTAGCAAGGGATTGCAAGCAAAACAAGAAGGTAGCCATGGAAGATAAGGAGGGTGAGGACTGACTATATGATAGTCAAGAATCACTAGAAGGGAGTAACCAAGAAAAGACAAATGCAAATGTGATAGAGGGAGTATAGAATGTGATAGAAGAAATAGAGGAAGTGCAAGAAACCACAGATGGTGAAGAAAGTGAAATTTTAGACTTAGCATTATTGAGCCTAGAGCTCTATTTAGCAGACATGAAACCGGAAGTTACACTCCTGGTAGAGAGGAGGGAAGTTAAATTCCTGTGTGACTCAGGGGGCTTCACGGACCCTGATACATCCTTCCAAACTACCAGAAAATTCAGAATCATTTGATTACATATTAGTGAAAGCAGCTAATGGACAGCTGTATTAGGAGCCACTCTCCCATATCATAGCAATAACTGACCCTGTTTCATGGATGACCCAGAAAAGCAAAATTGTTGTTTCTGCAAAATGCCCAGTAAACCTTTTGGGCAGAGATCTTATGCAGATATTTGGCATAGCAGTAGTTCCGACTATGCAGGGTATGGAAGCACAGCGACAAATGGATACTTTTGTGGTGCGACCGGAGGGCGAAACATTTTATTGGTACAGCCAGGACTTGGTCATGACTGGTCCAGGGGCAGTAACCGAAGAACTGATGAAGTCCCCCTCCCTTGACACTGATAAACAGCATTTGTTGCACTGTACTCTATTATTGTAGCACACCAGGACCTGATAAGGAATATGAGCAAGAACTGTTTAAAAACCATGCAAACAGAATATTATTATGTAATCTGTACTGGGACACAGAAGGAAACAGTGTAGTTAGCTGTTCATTGCCCCAGGAATTCTTTGCACTTTATAAATCTAATCGATTACCACATGTTAGTTTAACTAAGGACAAGAATGTGAAATGGGCAGACCTAGGAGAAAAAGTCACAAAGTGGAAAAAACAGACGGAGTTAGAATTGTCAGAACAGGGAGTACAGAAGCAGAAGTTAAATTGGATAACACAGACACACCCAGCTGTACACTTGCAGTCTAGTGAGGACAGCTGATTAGCACTGTTACTAGAAGAGGAAGAAAATGCCTTACGGAGCATACCAGAAACTCTCTGGTCAACAGGGAAGTCAGATGTAGGACTAATTCGTACAGCAGGACCAGTTACTATTATGCCAAAATCAGCATTTAGACCACAAAAGAGACAGTATCCCTTAAGGAAAGATGTAGAAGTAGGCATCAAACCTATAATAGCAGCTTTACTTAAGGAAGGAGTACCGGTAGAATCTCCCGATTCACCATGTAACACACCCTTATTTCCTGTCAGGAAAGCAAACGGAGAATGGCATATGGTCCAAGATTTACAAGCTGTAAATGACGCAGTAATACCTAGAGCACCTATGGTGCCAGATCCACACACCCTATTGAATGATTTGAAGCCTCAACAGAAGTATTTTTCTGTGGTAGATATTAGCAATGCATTCTTTTCAATACCGATACACCCTGACAGCCAACATTGGTTTGCATTCACATTTCAGGGGAAAAGGTATACATACACGCGACTACCACAGGGGTATTGTGAAAGTCCAACAATATTCTCACAAGAAAGGGCAAGCAACTTGGCGTGATTTAGCCCACCGAGAGGCAGTCAGATTTTACTTTATGTAGATGATATCCTGCTGGCAGCCCCCACCCAGCAAGAATGCAGAGAAGATACCATAGCATTACTACAATTCTTAGCCACTCAAGGACATAAAGTAAACAAAAACAAGTTGCAGCTTTGGAGAAAGCAGGTTAAATACCTGGGATATGTAATATCCAAAGAAGGCAGAACATTAGATGAAGATAGGAAAATAGCAATTTTAGAAGCACCCAAACCGACTACCAAGAAGGAAATTTCTTTCGGAGTTGGATTCCAAACTATGCCTTGGAGTCTGCTCCACTGACCAACTTGATATACAAAAAGCCTATGGCAACACAAGATTTATTACAATGGACACCGGAAGCAGAATCAGCTTTCTGCAAACTAAAACAATTGCTAGCATCCTCATTAGTTTTAGGATTACCAAACTATCATAAACATTTTTTCCAAACTGTAGATTGTAAGCAAGATTATATGACATCAGTGTTAACACAACAACATGGGGACAAGCAACACCCCATAGCTTACTATTCATCACAGCTGGACCCAGTGGCATGATCCCTGCCCCACTGTGTACAAGCAGTAGTTGCAGCTGCAATGGCAGTACAGGCTTCGGCCTCAGTAGTGTTGTTCCACCCTCTCACATTGAGAGTGCCTCATGCAGTCGCGATTATTTTACTGCAAGAAAAAGTAGCATATCTTTCTCCTGCTAGACATCTTTCCTGTATGACTATATCTTGAGCCAACCTCATATGACAATTGAACGATGTACAACTTTAAATCAGTCTACCTTGCTCCAGACCCCTGCGGATGGCACACCACACAGCTGCCTGCAGGAGATTGAGCAAAAGACACTGCCTAGAAAAGATCTAACGGATGTTCCCTTGGATGATGCCGAGGTGACATATTACATGGATGACTCATGCAGAAGGGGTCCTACAGGGCAGAACCTAGTGGGGTATGCAGTAGTTTCTGATACTGAGATTTTAGAAGTAAAGTCTTTACCACACAACTTATCTGCACAAGCAGCAGAATTGATTGCCTTGACAAGGGCATGTACCTTGGCAAAGGGTAAATGTGTGAACATTTTTACTGACAGCCAGTACGCTTTTTCTACTGTACATGTTTTTGCGCAACAGTGGAAAAATAGAGGAATGATAACATCTACTGGCAAACTGATTAATCATGCACAGTTTATTTTAGATTTGTTAGAATCTATTCAGTTACCTTAGAAAGTAGCTATTTGTAAATGTGTAGCTCATACCAAGCAACAGGATAGGATTTCAAAAGGTAATGCGAGAGCTGATACAGCTGCAAAGCAGGCAGCTTCAGCTTCAGAAATATTTCTTTTGAGTGAGGAATTACAACCTTCTGAGATTTTAGATTTAGAAATGTTGAAAACAATGCAGACACTTGCTACAAAAGTAGAAAAACAGAAATGGATAAAACGAGGAGCAATTCTTGAGAAAGGGCTGTACATCTCCAAAGAAGGAAAACCGATTTTGCCGTCTAATTTGTTTAGATATGCAGCTTTATTGAGCCATGGGCAGTGCCATGTCTCAACAGGGGGGATGGTACAGTTAGTGAACCATGTTCACAGCATATGGATTTACAAACTACACAAAAAAGTTTTTGCAGCATGCCATGTTTGTAGCAAGCATCATGCACAAGGGGCGTTGAAGCCTAAACAAGGGAGTTTCCCTGCACCATTGTACCCATTCCATACTATCTGTATGGATTTCATAGAACTGAATAAATGCGAAAATAAGAAGTATTGTCTTGTCATTATAGATATGTTTTCCAAATGGGTGGAAGCTTTTCCGACCAAAAATCCAGATTATGCTACTGTTGCAAAAGTCCTTGTTAAAGAAATTATTCTAGATTTGGCATACCGGAAAAGATCTATAGTGACAATGGCACACACTTTGTAAATCAAACTATACAACAATTGAGCTGATATTTCGGAATTTCTTTAAAGAACCATTGTGCATACCACCCACAATCCGCAGGACTAGTAGAGAGGCATAATGGGGTTCTGAAAAATAAACTTAGGAAATTAATTAGTGAGACACAAAAGAACTGGGTGCACTGCCTGCCTCTGGCATTGCTGAGCATGAGAACTGTTCCGAATGCAAAGGGGTTAACTCCTTTTGAAATATTATTTGGGAGGGCATATTATATACCTCAATGGAAACCTCTCATGCCTGCAGACCAGAAGGCCGACAGTTCACTCGCAGAGTACATGAGATGACTTTAAGTAATAAACAACTTTTGCAGTTAAATTCTGTTTCAGATAAAGAACAAACCAGACCATCAGAAGCAGCAGTAGTCCCAGGCATGTGGGTCTGGGTGAAAGTCATCAAGACAAAGAATTGAACGACACCGAAGTAGGAAGGGCCATACCAAGTGCTACTGTCAACACCCACTGCAGTCAAGATCACAGAGCGAGCGTCCTGGATTCATCTGACACACTGTAAATTGGTTAAAAACTTTGAACTGGACAAAAAACTTGTTACTGTTACAGAAGAACAAAATGACCAGATATGGAGCAAATAGAAATACAGAACAACCTCAAAAGTATTGCATGATCATTCTGTTAACTATACTGATACCATTAATCTTTTTGCTGTGGCCTTTCCTTTTTCTAGCCACACAAGCTGAACTGAATAAACGAGATTCGTTACTCATAGACTGGCATCCGAACTTTAACACTTACCAAGCAATTAAATATGTGTATGCTGAAACTTTTAATGTTTCGAATTGCTGGATTTGCACAGCTATACCAACAGCATACGGGGGATTGTTAATGACTGCTGTCCCCCTAGGGGTCAATGAGACCTGGGAAAATTTGATTTTTGATACCACAACTGTGAAATCACAAGACAAAATAGCATTGTACCTGCCTGTTACACAAAAGGGAATTGTATGTTTTTACAAAAATGATACTGTTCAGTGGGTTGGAGCAATTGTAATGTGACTGTTCCTTACAAATGTTATACCAAAGCTAATAATGCAGGTTATATTTGTGATACAAACTATGACTCATATTTAGAATCAATGCACAAAACAGTTGAAGAAGTACAACATAATCCTGTTCTTTTTATCATTGATAAGTAAATGTTTCATGGAGGGCAAGTATATATTAATACTAAAGTAGAGAATTGTTATTTTGTGTGTGGGAAAGAAGCATACAAATGGTTACCTGAGAATTGGTCCGGCAGTTGTTTTTTGGGTTACCTGGTTCCGGCCATACAACACACTGCAGTTTTGCCTCAGGGAAGAATTTGAAATGTCAGAGAGGTCACCAAGAGACCTGGAAATCCAATCAAGAGACATGAAAATCCAATGGGATGAATTGAAGCAGGCTGGAGAAACCATAACTCCGTAAAAAACAAAGATAAACTGACACACATGGACTTGAGTGACTATTATATCGTGGGCAGGTATAGCCCCTGCATATGGCGCAGTGAAATCAATTTGGGAGCTGAGAAAACTGTCCAAACTTCTCAAAGTAATGAGCAATGCAACTTTGTCTGCTCTCGAATTAGTAACTGATAAACTGAACACTATGAGAACTGTGGTGCTACAAAACTGCATGGCTCTCAACTTCACCCTAGCGGCAAAAGGTGGTATGTGTGCTTTAATAAAAGAGGAGTGCTGTTCGTATATTCCTGACAACCAGCATGAGATAAACGACCATCTTGAGGTGATTCAGCAAGTGTCGGCCATGACCAAACCAGGCCCAAACCCACTGACGGATTTTTTCCAGAATTTGTTTGGGGGGGTGTAGCATCCTAATGAACATCTTGATTGCCATTTGTGTGGGATTACTCCTATTAGGAGTGTGTGTTTGTTGTGGTATTCCCTGCATGAAAAGATTAATCAAAGATTTTATAGACATGTCAGTTTCTGAGACTTTGTATCAAAGTACTGAAATTGAAGAACTGTTGAAAAATGAAACACTTTCATAAGGCTATTTATTTATTTATTTATTTTATTTATTTTACATTTGTTAACCGGGCTAGTCTAGCTGGATACATGTCCATTTTCAGTAGAGGCCCGGGGAGAAAAGCTCCAGGAAAAGACATAAAATAGACATATAAAAGTCATAATACATCCAATTAAAAATACAAAAGGTGATAACGGGACAAATTAGAAGATACAATGTTAAAAAAACAAAAAAAATATATATGCCTAAACTGAATGACTCTCTTAACTGCAAATACTGAACAGAAAGAGGTTAGGAGAAGAAGCAAACTGTTTATGCTTTTGAAAACAGAATAAAAAGTATTAACAGGGGGGAAATGTTAGAAAAATATGTATTAATGTATATGTTTAGTGCTTATTAGAAGCTAAAAGGGTTAAGACATTTCATTCTATTTTATGTACAGCTTAGTTTTGTATGAAACTACAGATGCTTTTCAAACTGCAATATGCTTTCTGAAACTGCAAGATGCTCTCTGACCTAATATTTGCTAGCACGGCAAAATTCATGTTTATTCCTTTTGGAAATTTACTGAGAAGCAGGTGATTATCTGCTAGGTCAGGAAAATAATGAATAGAACAATACTGTTTTCTATAATGTTATTGAACTTGAACAATCAGCTCTGTTCGTGTTATGAGAACATGCACAGCTGCAGAAAAGATAGATACAGTTGAACAAAGACTGCTTGAAGAAATGAACTATAATCTGTACTTAATTTGTGCTCGAATTAGCCATAGTACCTTGAATGGTAACACTGCATAGTGAGAAGTTGTATCTGACCGGTGATCATCAAGGCCACGTTGTTTTTCTTAGGAAGTTTTTTTGTAAACTTGATATGCCAGCAGAAAATCATGGAGAAACAGATGCTATGAAATAATATTGAAAGAACTTGTGATTTATTATGTCAGCTTAGTAGGCAATGTCTTATAAGAAATGTATAAGAATAGCTTCACTTCCTGATTCTAGTTAGACAAACTCTGTATTAGCACGTTTTTGTCTCCTTGCTGCAAGATTAAAGTGCCTTAACCTGAACCTGCTGTGTGTTGATCTTTTTGAAGTTGTTTTTCCTTTGACAGTACTGCTAAGATATGCAGTGATGTGGACCCATGGCAGATCAAGGATGTGTGTAAAATCAATAAAGGTGTGTACACCCCCATAGCCACTGTATTCTCTGATGGTTGTCAGTGTAAGCATGTCTGCATTGGTCATACATGGTCTGTTGATGTTGACAGCTGTAAATCAGGCATCAGGCATTCACCAATGACCACAGCCCACATATCATCCCAGGTATGTGTTGCTGAAAAACATAGGGGCTGTGAGAAGTAAAGCTGACATAACGGACATAGTACTACACATTCTGCAATGGGTTGTACACCTGTGAGTTGTGGTGCACAGTACATGGCAGGGTGCAGCACAGATGCACAGCAATACTGATGGGTGCAGTGGTATCCAGGGGAAGGGGCATCACCTAGTGACACAGTACATGCATCACGCAGATGTATACTGTTGCTAGCATGGATTCACTATAGCTGAACTGCATGTTGTTCTGTACCATATGTTCTGCATGTTGGCAGATGGGTAATAGGAGGACTGTGTGAACGATCATTGTGCAACCCCACCTGTGTGTGTGTGTGTGTGTGAGTGTGTGTGTGTGTGTGTGTGTGTGTGTGTGTGTGTGTGTGTGTGTGTGTGTGTGTGTGTGTGTGTGTATATGCATCCTGGTGGCTAGTTAGTTTGCCTTCAGGGTCACTCTGGTGATGTGATGGGCGGCAGATGCATGTATGATGTGTGTGTGCATGTGTGTGTTTGTGTGTCATGTGTGATTGTGGGGTGTTCATATTGCTGTACCCCCTTGGGACAGTGCAGTACATGGAAATTGACTGCAACACTACACACCAGGAATACCTGTCATGTGTGTAATCACAGGACAGCAAATAGTATAATATGGTCTATAGCATGGAACAGGCATCCAGAGGGAAAGTAGACTCCGGGTACACACTTAATATCACAGTCAGCAGAGAGGTCACCTACAACCCACATATGCAGCTCTACAGATGCATTGGGGAAGTAATAGTCAACACCAGGGAGTGTATCCAAATATTACAGGTGTCACATGATGGGCTGACAGAGCAGCGTATCTGGCATGTACTGAGCATTACATACACATGACAAACCAGTGAGAGGTATTATGGATACAACATGGTAGCCCACACATATAGGGGCCATGCACATCATTTTCCACCATACAGAGGGTGCATACCAAATGACAGTAGTGAGGCCAAGTAAATCCACTACACACAGATCAGGCAGGTAGAGTAGCAATGTATATTGTGTTATGGCCACTTGTGTGGGCATTTAGAGGACTGCGATGTTAATGAGTGTTATCAATCTCTGTATGTTAACAAGTGTAATGCAGGATGGGGCAACACATGGACATATATGTGGGACTGTCTGTAATGCCATGGACAGGTAGGTATTGCAGAGGTGTGTGTGTGTGTGTGTGTGTGTGTGTGTGTGTGTGTGTGTGTGTGTGTTTGTTTGTGTGTTGTCAGGCAATGCTGTACAGGTTTTAAAGTGCATTTATTGTTTTCCCCCACAGGTGGTGACGTGGGTCAGGGTACCTCCTGCATGCAATCTGATGTAGGTGTTCATACAGACACCTATGATGATGATACTAATGTTGAGGCTCAGATGCGGTTGACAGGGACCGACACTGCACCATTTGACATCCCCCTTTTAGCCACCTCACCCCGCACACAGTTTCAGTGCCTATATATACCCCATCACAAGTGCTCATAGCAGAGGGACAGCTGGCATTCAGTGGCAGTGCAAGGGAAAGTGTGATAACCATGTCTACTGTGTCTGGTCACAGTAGGTATAGCCGGATGTCCAGCAGGCTGCCACATTGGCAGATGTCCCAGGGTGCTCGTGGTAGGGCCGCTGGACATCATGCCCTTGGCAGAGGCGACATAGCTGCTACCAGCAGAAGCATGTTTCAGGCTGTAATGGCAGTGCAGGTACATACTGACCATTACACCAGACAGGGCCTTAGGCTGCAGAGGGCTGCTCTTGAATCAGTAAGCGACAACCCCCATGAACTGTTGGGTGCCATCCATGCTTCTACCAAGCAAGCGGATAGATGGTATGATGAGATGATGGCCCTCTCCGGCCATGGTGTGTCTGTGGTTCAACATGTGCTGGGGATACAGCGACGCTTGTGCAGATGTGGGCCAACAACACCAACACCTGGCAGTAAACATGGATGTGCAAGGACACCAAGGGGCTCCTGTAGTGGCAGTAGCAGCCTCAGTAGTGTGGGGGGTGTGCTGTCCACACCACACCACACCACAGCAGGCCACATACACGTGGTCCTGGCCAGTCAGAGAGTAGCACATCAATGCCTGTACCTGGACATGCCCTCAGAACCCCTGGCAGGCACAGTCCACATGTCTGTGGCTGGAGGCAGTGAACTGCACACCCTACCAGGTATGGTCTGCAGCTGTCCATAAACAGCTGTGTAGAGCAGCCACATGGCAGAACTGTGTGCATGCATACCCACACACTATGCAAACACACCTAGGGCAACCCCATACCTACACACACCACATCACCTCAGCCAGCTCCCCAGAGTACACCCCTCACCCACACACATGGTACCAAATATATGGCCCACCTTCAGCTTCTGGCAAACCAACACCACACCCTGTGCATATGATGATACCTGTGCCCCATCCCTGTCATACATGCCATTGATGCAGGGACAGGCTGATATGGTTCTGATGCACACAGTGACTGTACAACAATGTCCTGCAATGTAACATGTTGTAGGGAGTAGAGTGTGAGGCAAATTTTGCAAGTAGTGTAGCTGTCCAGCAATGATGCCTTATAGCTGTTAGTAACACTGGTTGGTTGTGGTCTCTAAAATGTTATCCAATTGTGTTGAAGGTGTACATGTGTCAGCACGAGGATGGTCTGCAGTCATATTGCACAATGGGGTATGTCACTGTGCTGACACCATGGCTGTGACATATCTGGGGTACAGTTGAACACATTTCACAGGTTACACTACCGGTTATTGCCTGTGCCACATGGACAGGTGGCCCGCTGATGCATGTATACCCTGCAACCAGATGTAGACCCATCCACATACACACACACACTGTTACTTGCCAAAACTGGGACTAGACTTTTACCTAGCTATGTCATGATACTGATGTGTGTGGCTTACATTGCACACACCTCACAGCGTTTAGGGTGAGGTGTGTCCCAGGTTACATAGTACATGCAGAACACCCCCTGGCATATACAGTATACTATGGGGGATGTAATGGGTGTATTTGAATGATACGTAGTGTGACATACCGTCATATACACATTTACAGACACAACAGCCAGACAAACATCTGAGATACCAGGGCCTATTGCTGCTAACTACCTTGACCATGTCTCCAATGTGTTAAGGGTAAGCTGCACACATCACATGCATAACTGGCTGGGATTGTGGTAACAGTTACCTGTATCACTGAAGGTGACAGTGGTAACCATAACGTGGTACATGGGACATATACCTGGTGTACCTTGGTGTAATAACAGTGTACACAGCACCCACATCCCCCACTGGATAGTGTACTCCCCAATACCCATGCTGACACTCTGCCATACCCACCAGCACACACTGACCACGACTGCAATACAACCCATAGTATATCCCAACATTGGTACTACAGGGATATGCATCTCATGCACATGCCGCATTTGTAGTAATGCATCATTTAAGCGTAGGTTGCCTGTACATATCCCAGCTTGATACCTGCCATCTGCACATCTGCACAGGGACGGATAGTCATCAGCTTGGCAGGTAGCTATGCCGTAGCATGAGTGCGTTGACTGACCAGTAAGGGGTATATACTGTGACACAGCTCATGCACCAGGGGTACAGCAGGGATCCATTGGTATGCAGCCATGCTCGCAGGTGTGCCTGTCATCAATACTACATTAATCACTCTGCTCTTGCCTGGGTAAGCACTCTCAACAGTAGTACTGCCATGATATACTACATGCCACTGTGGCAGCACATACCCTGAGCTACTACACCTGTATGTCACACATTTACATGGATAACAGTGCTGTACAAGCCTCATATATGTCTGTGTCCCACACATGACACTCACACCCCTTGCTACTGTAATGATAGCACATAGGTGCATGTATTGTACATGGCATTACATACACTTATTACATGTTATCAAACTGGGTTGTGTGTCATGGTTACCAGGGCTAAGCTATGCTTAGCAAGTATCAACATTGCTGCAATATAACAGCTAAGCTGATTTGTGCACTGGTAAGCACTGCCTACACTGTGTAAGTGACCGTACGTTTACCATAGCTTAGCACCGCTTAGCTTCATGCAAACCTGCACAAAGCCATTTAAAGCTGCTTAGAACTGCCTTAACCACTCTGTATCTGACAGTCCTTGTTCTGCCCAGCAAGAAAATGAACAGCCCTTGCAAGTCTTGAACCCTGGATCCTTTACACTGAAGTCACAGCACTTAACCACTATTCCATGACCACTGTAGAGACAGCTGTTGTTTTACCAATATAGCTGTCAATACACATATTGAGTAGTATTGTACAATTGCCTTTAGTTCCTAATTTGTGTAGTCCTTATTATTAATATGACTGTTGCATCACATATCTTGTTTTATCATTATGTGCACATAGCAGATACATACAGTGAGATACATATGGGATGGTATATACAACCGTGATGTTTACCCATGACTGGAATATGGTTGTATACATATGGTTGTATACATATCACAGGTGTATATATGTCTACATGTACATACCCATATGTCTGTAAACACATCTGTATAGTGCTACATATATATGGCCAAGTGTACATCTCTTCATATGCACATATGTATACATATATATATATATATATATATATATATATATATATACACATATGTGTATATATAGGTATAAGTATATGTACATATAGATATATGTGTATATAGCTATACATGTATGCACATCCTATGTTTATATATATGCCTAGTTATGTTGGTATATATATATATATAAATATATATATATATATATATATATATATATATATATATATATATATATATAGATATCTATAACTATATGTGCATACCTGTCTACTCTGATATACCTACTACTCTCAATATATCTGTAGATATCCATAAGTATATGTGCATATGTATCACTATCTGTATATGTGTAGACATATATTGCTCTGTATATGCATATAACTGGATGTGTATATGTATATCTATGTACATATACATACCCATCTATATATGTCGATATGTATATGTGCAAACATATATATAGATATCTGAATAATTATATGTACATATATTTTCACCATATGTCCTGGACATGGAGTGTATCCCTACCCCACCCCCTATAGTTCCAACTTTGTGGTGCAAGGGGATGTCAGGTATGTATAGCAGGTATATTAGTAGACTATTGGTACTGTAATTGGGATTGTCTTCACAGACATGGTGTGTGTGGGAGGTCACATCTGCTTTTCACATATGTGTCATTGGCTACTGAAAGACATCCTAAGGACATCATAGTAAAGTACCGCTGCTAGCATGTAATGCTGCTGTGGACTGCAGCAGAGATACTGTCCAATATATGTGGACATTCTGACACACTCAGTACAGTCCAGAGGTATACACAGAACACCTTAGTGTAAAACATGTGTACCATGCCTGACAATATGGATGTTAACAACCATGTAGATGGGTATAACACATAATGACTGATATACATTTGGCACCATAGGTTATGCAATCACACACCCCTGTCTGGCCTTACACATATTAACTGCTGGTACAAGGGTGCCATGGCCACATACTACCCACTAGATAGTGACATACATCTGTACAGCATCCCACTGCTCTGTCTGACATACATGACTGTTAAGGGAGGCCCAGCAGCAGTACATTTGGCAAGTATCTGGACATGACATTTCACTGGGTAAGTACACTAAGCTGCTAGCATTGTAACAATGCACTGTGCAGGCTACAGGCAGACTATCTCAACACTTGCCTAAATCCCCTATGGGGGATTGCACATGTACCTGCATATATAGCAGGCTCTACAGGCATGTCACAGCACAGAGTAAGATATACCTGTGTGAAAGTGCATAACCACAACTAATGTGAACACAGCAACAGCCACATATGGTAAACTAGCATAATATTACAGTATATGGGCTATCTGTTCAACATCATCCTCATATGTGCCACTCACAGACTAACCCTAAATATACTGGGCTGCTACACAGTTTGGTCTGATGGCTGTCTGTTGTATGGTACATGTATGTGTATGGCCCTACAAACATGTAAGCCAATACGGTAACGTACAGTGGAGCAGCATGTAACATCAGATAGGTTGGGACCTTGAACAATGACATCTCCCACAGTGTGTACACAGGCTAAAGTACATATTAACAATACACACACTGTTGGCACTCACTATAAGTACACAAACCTCAGTACTGTACAAACAACCACAGAATGTCCAGGTTATGTCATCAGATATAACCCCTACAATATGGTACCATACAGTGGAGCAGCATGTAACATCAGATAGGACAGGAACTAGAACAGTGAAATCTACCACAGTCTGTACACAGGCTAAAGTACATATTAACAGTACACACACTGTCGATATTCACCATAAGTACACAGACCTCAGTACTGTACACACATCCACAGAATGTCTAGGTTATGTCATGAAATATAACCTCTACTGTACATAACATGTGTAGCAGTCTGATATCTCACTGGCTTGTTATCAGATATGATGACACTAAGTATGGTGTACAGCACATATGCACCTCTTAATGCATGACATATGTACAAAGGTTGACAGAGTTGTGGCTGGAAGCACATACACAGGGCCAATATTGACATGTTGCTGTGATAACCTCATACATTTATTGTTGTAACAGGGTTTGTTGCAACATATGTCCTATGAGGGATATGAAGTCAGTAATGGTCAGGGATTTCCCCATCTACAGACTGCAATCTTCACACTACCTTCTGCAGTTCACAGATAGATGCTCTGTGGGTAACACATGAAACCAAAAGGCACAACACACTACCCAGTCTGCAGATGATCCTACAGATGGGGGTTCCTCATAAGCACAGAATTGACATGGCAGGTATTAAAACATGTAGGACAGCCATAGTCACACACACACACTGTTAAACCAACATTACTGCAAATGCAGTATAGCAGCACTTACAGTCTGTAGTTAGGTCAGGCACATCCTCCTCCTGTGTGTTGCCCTGTTTCCACAGTGTATGTTGTTAGAGGTAAATCCCCAATCCATCTGAGATGCTGTTTGCCAAACGACAGATCTAGTTCCTGCTCACAATGAATGAAAAGGGCCAACACCAACATGATGTTCCTAGATATTGGAGTGTGTTTCCATGCAATTGGATATGGGAATGCTACCACTGCTGTTCCACATGCAATCAGCTAGGGAGGGCTGCAATTTGTGCAGAGGCCATCAGCAGATCATGAGCATCACTTAAAATACACATGCTGCTGCCTAAGCAAAGCAGGTGTAGGTCTCCACATTCACCAGAGAGGGAGTGAGAGAGGCAGACAGAGGCAAAGACAGGTCAGGGAGGGGCGGGAGAGTAAAACTTAAGCATGTTTGTGTTACACACCTACCAGCACAGGGTATCAAACCCCTAATGACTATGTAGTGCTATCACAGTTCTATGCAGTTATTGGATGCACCACATAGGTTACATGTTGTGGAGCTCTCAAAACTTATATGTGATGGGGAGTGACATCTGCAACAGGGATATGGTAGCTATATGGTAGGTGTAGTACACGTGCCCGTCTGCATGAACAGGTGCCAGCAACATCACAGTCACATTCTCACAGGGACGCACACACATTGATACACTTGTAAGGGCCAGGAATACAACCCATCAATAGTAAGATTGCCACAACACATTACTGTGCAGGTATCACATGCACCACAGAGGTGATACAGAGGTGATATGGGCAAAGGATACGGGGAGGTGTTTGACATCAGACAGAATGCTGTAGTATGCCAATGGGGGTTGTAGTGAGTGTGAAAGTGAACATACGCATCATACAACACACACACACACACACACACACACACACACACACACACACACACACACACACACACACACACACATGCACACACCATACCTCTCAACCTCTTAGAATAAGAAATCTGAACAAAGCCATTGCCAGTACTGACATGCATGGGTGCTTTGATTCACGGCTGTGTACTGGTGAACTGTGCCAGATGGCTATACTAGGCTAGGTGATGGTTAAACCTTTGCATCAGGCCACATGGCAATGGTCTGCATTGTGGCTCACTGGTGCAGATTCTGGTATTGACCACACAGATGTGTATTATATTCACCATCCAGTCACCTGGGTGACTTATGCATGTGGGCAATGCTGTGCCATGCTTGCCATGTATGTGTTCCTTAGTCCACGACATGGATGGTGTTTGTGATGTGCACACCTCCCACATGCATATACAGTGACATGTGGAACTGTATCTGTGGTATCTGGCCTTTGTTGTGTACACAGATTATCATCAGATGTGTCAGTCCTGGCCTCGTGTGTCAGGAAATGGCAATGGACAGCAGGTTTACCCTGCACCTACTTTGATAGCGTGATAATGGCATTCCCTTGTGTCAGTGGCATCTGTCCATACAGGCCATGTTTTCAGGCATGGTATGTCCTTTGTGGGTCACATTTGATGGCACCACAGGTGTTGCAGGTGTTCAGTGGGGAACATGGGAAAGGTGCACTGTCCACATGCACATGCCTATTGGACAGATGGGCAGGGTGCCATGTTGTTTGTATGTCACTGCAATTACTCCATAGTTACTATGAGTGGGCAATATACAGTGTGCTATCAACATAGTGGTTGTTGCCTAAGCAAGTGTGTGTGTGTGTGTGTGTGTGTGTGTGTGTGTGTGTGTGTGTGTGTGTGTGTGTGTGTGTGTATGAGGCATGGGTTGAGAGTGTTGTATGGCTAATACTAGGGTTGCTAACTCTGTTTGCTAGCCTTGATGTCACATGTATGGGTATGGATCTGCCCCCAGTCCATCTGCTATTTCACATCTGTTATCCCTGTACACTGGGCATTGTGATATATACTAGGGCCACCATATAAGGAATTTGCAAAACCCACTTCAGATTGGGCCCAGTTGTTACACACTCACACCCACCTCCACACAGGATATGAATTATGAACACAGACACACACACATCATGTGTGGGATTAGAACTCCTCCTTAACTATTTTATTATACTACAGCAGTATGCAGTCATAGTACGCACCACAGAGATTACTGGAGTACTTCTTCCCCAAAGGTGTATTTCACAGTGAATTATATCAGCAGGATTGCCAAAGTAGGGCATTCAAATTGTAGTGAGTGTGGCTAGGCTAAAATGCCCTGCTCCCTACACAGTCATTGAAACACACACAAAACATCGACAACCAACATGTGTGGGTATAGAACCCCTAACAGAGGTCTATATCACACTACAGCATGGAGCTGTTATAGGATGCACCATGGGGATTACTGGTGAACTCCTTCCCCAAAGGTGTATTTCACAGTGACTGACATCAGCAGGACTGCCAAAGTAGGGCATTCGAATTGTAGTGAGTGTGACTAGCCAAAAATAAATTGCTCCCTATGCAGACATTGAAACACACACATAACATTCAGTACTGTCATCGGTGGGAATAGAACCCTACCAAAGTTCTATATCACACTACAGCAGTATGCAGTTATGACACGTGCTACAGAGACTACTGGGCTATGTCCTTCCCAGAGGTGTATTTCTAGGTGGATGACAGCAGCAGCCTTACCAAAGTATAGCATTCAAATTGTATGTAGTGTGACTACCCTAAAAAGCATTGCTCTCTACACAGACTGACACACACACACACACACACACACACACACACACACACACACACACACACACACACACACACACACACACACACACACACACACACAGTTGCCAAGGCTGGGATTAGAACTCCTCCTTTCCTCCTTAACTATTTTATCACACTAAAGCAGTCCACAGTTATGGCACACGTATGGAGATTACTGGGATACAACCTTCTCAGAGATGTATTTCTAGCTGGATGACATCAGCAGCCTTACCAAAGTAGAGCATTTCAATTGTAGGGTGTGTGAGTACCCTAAAAAGCATTGCTCTCTCCACAGACAGACACACACAGTTGCCATGTCTGGGATTAGAACTCCACCCTAACTGTATTTTATCACACTATAGCACACATACACACACACACACACACACACACACACACACACACACACACACACACACACACACACACACACACACAGTTGCCAAGGCTGGGATTAGAACTTCTCCCTAACTATTTTATTACACAACAGCATTACACAGCTATGGGATGCACTATGGTGATTACTGAAACGCAACCTTCCCAGAGATGCATTTCTAGCTGGATGACATCAGCAGCCTTACCAAAGCAGAGCATTTCAATTGTAGGGTGTGTGACTACCCTAAAAAGCATTGCTCTCTCCACAGACAGACACACACAGATGCCATGCCTGGGATTTGAACTCCTACCTATTTTATCACACTACAGCAATATAAAGTTATGGGACAGGCCACAGAGATTATTGGGCTACAATTTTCCCAAAGGTGTATTTCACAGTGGATGAGCTTAGCAGGCTTGGCATAGTAGGGGTATGAGGAGGGCAGAGTGTGTGCATGGGCCATAACACATTCATCTAGAGGTTGACACCACATGCAGGCACACACAGGGTCATATTTCACAGGTACGTGCATACAGCTGCTAGATGACTACTTCCTTGTACAGTCATATTGCAGAGATGACACGTGCACCACATAGTCTGTAATGCTGACAGATACTGGTGGCTAGTATCTGCAGTGAGTGCCATCTGAACTTCATGTGGTTGGGGTCCTTTGGCTGTATGCTGGGTGGGACAGGCTCTTTGTCACAGTCACCCTCTTCCACACATCTATGTACATCTGCCTTTGACTTATTATAGTGTGTTGTCCTTACATATATGTCTGTATTCCTGTCCAATGTGTTTGCAAGGCATGAGTGGTGCATACTGATGAGTGTCTGCACTAACAACTGCAACTGCCAGATATGTCTGGTCTACTGGTGTTTGCAGACATGGCCTTCATGTGTTTAAGTGTGTGAGCATGCCCAGTATGCCCATTCGTATTTCATGTGTGGATTGAGTCCAGGTAGTTTGTACTACAGTGCTGACCTTTGTGTTGAACACTGACAGGTGGCATGCTGTTTCTGCAGGGTATCCATCAAGCATTTGGCATTGACTATTCCTACATTTCTGCATAGGATGTAGGGCTCATCTGACTATTTCTACATTTCTACACAGGATTGGGGGGTACACACCTGACTATTACTACATTTCTACGTAGGATGGGGGCACACCTGACTATTTCTACATTTCTACATTTCTACACAGGATTGGGGGCACACCTGACTGTTATTACATCACTACATAGGGTGGGGGGAACACCTGTTTATTTCTACATTTCTACACAGGATTGGGGGGGCACACCTGACTGTTATTACATTACTACATAGGGTGGGGGGCACACCTGTCTATTTCTACATTTCTACACAGGGTTGGGGGGCACACCTGACTGTTATTATATTACTACATAGGGTGGGGGGCTCACCTGACACTTGTACGCATTTGCTATGACTGTACTGGTATGTCAGGTACTCCATTTCATTCTGTATTCTTACCTATCATGCTGACTAGAGGCATAACAGTGCACTACAGATTGTAGCTTTGATTGCCCTACATATTAGTGTCTGACTTCCAACCCTTCAGAACTAACATCCCACTGACTGCCCTACTGTAGTCTGTCTATGTGTAGGCGTGGGGGGTTAACCATAGCCATAATTCGAGGGCCATAGCACAGGCTCTGTTTGGGTTTGTCTACACCTGTCCTGCTGGCTGAGACTGTTGTTGGGTATATGAACCACCCTGACTGGCATGTGTGTGTAATATGGACACACATGTCACTCAGCACATTTCTTGCAGTGGGTTTTGTTATCCTGTGTAGTGCTGGCTACTATGGTGACTCCAGTATGTGTTGCAGATGTCATGGTGCCACTATGGGTGTCTACTGTCTGCTGCCATGACATTCAGCCACCCAATTCCCTTGCATCCATACCATAGATACAGGTAATGACACATTCTACTCCATTTGGCAATTGGTAGGTTGATTGACTTACCTTGAGGGTGTACTAGACTTGTGGATGGTGGTGGAAGGCTGCATATGTCAGATGCACATAGTGCACTCCCTATACATGGTTGAGCACAGGTAGTGTCATGTTTGGCTTTCCTTTTACTGTATGTGTGAGTCAAAGAGAGGTGTCATTCCCTGGGTCCCTCCTGTGTCAGTGTATGTGCTATGTGTTGTCTCTTTGCCACAGCCTCGGCAAACTGGGCATGCCTCCATCTGCCTACTGAGGCAGGCTCAGGTTGTTCCTCCTCTGAGTCACTCTGCACCTGTGCAGGCCTTGGCATTGGTGGGGGGATGTGTGGCCCTGCACCATGCTGTTCCTGCTGCAGCTGTTTCCGCAGGATCATATTGTGTAGCATGGCACATACCATAACAATGTGGGTACATGTAGCTGGTGAGTACTGCATGGCTCCACTGGATGTGTCCAGACACCAGAACCATGACCTGATCATCCCAAATACATGCTCTATTATATGTCTGGTCTGTGTGTGTGCCTCATTATGGCATTCTTGTTCAGGTGTGTGTGCATTTCTGATGGGTGTTATCAGCCAGAGCTCCAGTGTGTAACCAGCATCCCCTACTAGGTGACCATAGGGGATGTCCCTATTGGCAAATCTCTAGTACAGCTGTGGCTGATGTCATATCTGGGAATCATAATAGCTTCTAGGGCAGCCAACACATACATTCATTATAATGTCCTGGGCATCACATACAACCTGGCAGTTGATGGAGAAGATGCCCCTGTGGTTGATGAAGGCCCTACCCTGATAACCAGGTGGTGCTTTGATGCATATGTGTGTGCAGTCTATAGCACCCACTACCTCAGGGTTCATAGATTTATAGGTTCATAGGTAGGTACTAGGCTATCTGCCTGAGGGCATTTATAAGCCTAGCCAGAGTGTGTCGGCTTTTGCCTCTCCATTGATTAATTAACTGAGCCTCTGTCAAGCAGAGCCAGTGAAGTAATCCCAGGGGTGTATTTTCTGTTACCCATCCACTCGTCAAGGCTTCTCTTGAAGAGTGTTAGTGAGGGGTTCTGCCTAATGTAGTTAGGAATTTTGTTCCAAAGCACGGGGAGTCTTTGTGACAGGAATCTTTCCCTCCAGCATGTTCTATTTATTGTTGTGACGAACTTTAGCTCACTAGAGCACATGGCTCGCAGTGACTTGGATTTCTTTAGGTGGAGCATGTCCATCAATTTTGAGTTGGACATGGCTTTGTAAGTCAGGCAGAGATCACATCTGAGTAAGCTATATGTCACTGATTACAGCTGGAGTTTTTTCACTCAGGCTGCATAGGACATATGTTTGAGGCCAGTAATCCTCTTGGTGAGGTACTTTTGTGGTCTTTCCAGCTGTTGGAAGTGTCTTGTGAGGTACATCCCAAATGGGACATTGTACTCTATGATGGTTTTGATGAGTGACATGTAGAGGGGCACTCTTTATTTCTAGATGTGAACCCCTTAGTAATTAGATGGGCCATATAGAAGGATTTCCTAACTACTTTGGCAATATGACTGTCAAAGGATAGATTACTATATACCTGGGTCCCCAGATCTCTTATTACCTCTTCTGTATTAAGGGGGCTGCCACCTATGTGGTAATTTGTGGGTGTTTTGTCTTTCCCAAACAGGATGACTATGCATTTTTTGGTATTTAGCTTGAGGCCATGACTTTGACACCAGGTGTCTGTCTCAGTAAGGCCTTTTTGAAGGATGTCCGTGTCAGGTGGAGAGTCAATTATGGCTCCCAGTTTGCGGTCATCAGCGAACTTGGTTAGCCATAGTCCTCCTGTCTTTGCCTGTACTTCTGAGAAATATATGCCGAACAGTAGAGGTCCCAGAATCAAGCCTTCCAGGACACCAATTGTGACTGGTTTAGAGTCAGACCTGCAGCCCGCTATTATTACCGTGTGAGTTCTGTCTGTAAGCCAGTTGTCAACCCATCTTGTGATGTAGAGGTTTATGTTCAGGCTGGTGAGTTTTTCTATAATACCCGAGTAAGGAATGGTGTTGAACACCTTGGCGAGATCAAGGTAGGCTGTGTGAACCATCTTTCCCTTGTCTATGGCCTTGGTGACTGTCTCAAAGAAGTCAACCAGGTTTAGTAGGCATGATCTGCCCTTAACTAAGCCGAACTGGGTTGGGTCAAGTGTTTGGACGTTCCCAGTGTCTTTGTTAATGAGTTCCATGATGATGCACTCCATAGCCTTGCAGACCAGGCTAGTTAGGCTTATGAGGTGATAGTTACCAGGGTCAGTTGTGGCCCCTCCTTTGTGGAGCGGAATAACCTTTGCTGTGCCCCATTCTATGGGCATGTAGCCTGTGGAGAGGCTGAGGTTGAACAGTGTGTTTAGGTGGGGGGTTAGTTTGTTCTGTAGTTCATGAAAGATGCAGCCTGGGACACCATCTGACCCCATTGTTGCTGTGTTTTTGGCTTTTGAAAGGGCTGTTTTCACCTGTGCTTCTATGATTTCCGGGACACTACACTTTTCTGGTATTTTTGTGGGCCCTTTTGAAGGTCAGATGAAGGTAAAGTTTGCACTGAATCTATCTGCCAGGATGTTGGTAATATCAGATCAGCTTATTTTGTACTATTTTGCACTAGCTCAGAGAATATCTGCGAGTTGCCACATAGATTCTTGACATAGCTAAAGAAGACTTCTTGGTTATCTTTTGAATCCTTGGCTATTTTCCTTTCAAAGTTAGCCTTGGATGATTTTATAAGGGACCTTAGTTTCTTACTGATACTGATCAGGGATGTCTTTCCTTCTTGGGATTTGCTTTTTTTCTGAACTAGTTTCCTCCTTTTGTTGTATAACCTGTTTATGGCAGGTGTCCACCAGACTGGTTTCCTTCTCTTAGGGGACTGAGTCTTGGTTTTGCTAGTGATGGCATGATCCATGCATCCTTGTAGGTGCTCATAGAGTGCAATTGTAAAGGATTCTGCATCTTGGGCAGTGTTAGCCTTTAGCGTGGGGGCTGTGAAACTTACCACCTCTGCCTTTAAGTAAGGTGAAGTTTGCTTTAGAAAAGTTTTTCACTGTGGTTTCCTTGGTTGGGGGTGGTGGTGGGGTGTGGACATCCATGGTGATTAGTTTACAGTCTGATCTAACCAGTGATGGGTTGACCTCCGGTACGGAACACCTGTTGCCCATGTTGGTGCTGATCAGGTCCAATATGTTGTGGCCTGTGGTAGGGGAGTTTACCAGCTGATCCAGGGCATTTGAGTTGATAAATTCCAGGAAGCGCTGAGCCTGGGAGTTTGTACTCAAGTAGTTTTCCCAGTTAATGGCAGGGTAATTGAAATCACCCAATATCAGGGTGTTCGGTAGGACCTTCATGTTTTTCAGTGTTTCCAGAAAGGCGGAGTGGTGGTCCTGGGTCATGGAGGGTGATCTGTAGCAGGCCACAATTTGCATTGCAGATTTGCCTGATGTTAGCTGCACATGGATGATCTCAGAGGTATCATGCTGCGCCACTAACCTGGAGGTGTGAGTATCATTGATGAATATGGATACACCCCCTCGTTTTGTGTTCCGGTCCGTGTTCTCTGACCGAAATGTGTGGTATGAGTTATAGCCCAGTAGTGCTGGAGTGCTCTCTGGAGCCTTGAACCAGGTTTCAGTTACTGCACAGATGTTGACGTTCTCCATACTTAGGAGTGCTTCGAGCACATGCATTTTGAGATTTAAACTCCTGGCGTTAAATAGCATAACCCTCATTTTTTTACTTGTGCTGTTTACAGAGGTGGGTTTGAATTTTGAGCTTTGCCTAAAAGAGGTACTATGGGGGCAGCAAGAGCCTTGGCCAGTATTTGAAAGCCAAGGGGTGACAAGTGCAGGCCATCTCTTGTGAATCAGCGTGGCTTGTCAAGCATGTCATCCCAAGCTGACAGACACTGGATTCCCCTTTGAATGACACCAGAAGCTTAGCCAATTGTTGAAATTGATCATTTTTTCTTTATACTGAGGTATCATTCTTGGTGAGGGCAATATGCTACTCAGGGTCAGGGTCATACCCGCCTGGGCTACATGATCAGAGAGCTCTTCCATGTCTCTTTTCATGTAGTCCAGGGATGTATGCCTCAGGTCATTCACACCAACATGAACAATGACAGAGTCATATTTGTACTTGTTCTGGAGTGACCTGAGTGCTTGTGTTATGTGGTGGATTCTGGATCCCAACAGGCAGCTAACAGTAACCTTCTCCTCGTCCAGCCTAGTGAATGGGGCATCAGTGTGCCTGACTATTGAGTCACCTATTACTAATGTGTTAGGTATGTTATTTCTCCTTAAGGGCTGTGATTTTGCAGCACATTGATTTTGTGTTTTATGTGTTGTCTGGTTTGTGATTGGAGGTGCAGGGTTTGTGGGTGTCTGCTTTGGAGCTCTCTGATGCTTTTGCAGGTTTATATTTAGAGCCTCCGAGTATGATTTTGTGTATTTATGTGCATTTTTACCAGTGCTGGTTTAGTAGGTCTGTGTGAGGCTGGAGGTGTGGTGCAAGTGTTAACCTTCTCCTCATGACTGTCTGTTCCAGTCTTGGGGGGAGAGACCTTAGCCTCCAGTTTGGCTGTATAATTGCATCTCTCGCATATGTTAGTGTTTTGTGGTAGGAGGAGAGGGCTGTCTGTGTACATGAGGCAGTTGTAACATTGCCTCAGGATACCCAGATTCACCAGCTGGACTGGAGAGTACACCTGAAGTTGCCCTTTGGCCATGTATGAATAGTAGGGTGAGCTGCTTAGTCGCTTGCTTGGTGAGGAGTGGATAAAGAGTCTTGCCCTGCTCGGCAGTCAAGTGTAGGGGTATATTAGTGCTTGCTATTAGGTCTGAGCAAGTGCTGGACTGTAGGATGCCTTTTGAGTTCTTAGGTTGAGAGATAGACGAGTTTCAAATGAAAAACTGAAGAGGAGACTTAGTGGAGCTGGGAATAATTTAACCCTAGCTAACCGGTGCTGCCCGGCGCACAAAACCGAGCAAACGCGGTTTTTAAACTATTAACTTCTGTGCTGGAGCCAGTCCTCCAGGAACAGATGGCTGCTCAAAGTTCCCCTCTCTCACAGGTGAACAGAGAAACTTCCCTCTATCCAGGTAAGGTATGGGTAACTCAGAAACTTGTAACATAGCCCTGAATTCAGCACTAGCCTGAAAACTGGACTATACTAGCTTAGAAAGGCAGGAAACAAGAAATTCTTTTTTTGAAAAGATAAGGCAAAAACAGTAAAAAGTACACTTAAAACAGCTTTAAACGACTACAAGCAATCAGAAAAGGCTATCGCACTTTAGTGTGTAGCCTATAACAATTAAACAATTTATTTAAACAAAAAACAACTTTTTAAAACTGCAGATAGTCAAATAAGTACAATATGTGAAAAAACAACCTTTTAAATCACAATAAGTGCAAGAAAATCAATGTTTAGGCGGAAAACAGTTAAGTACAGCAAGAAAATACAGAAAACTGATACTCAATCACTCCAAGGTCTCTCTTTTAAGCTAGAAGGCTTGTATCGGTATAAGGCTTTCTAGTGCTTTCCAGTAGGTTAGTTACAGGAAAGATGGGAAACAAGTGCAGATGTGGTCTTTTAAACCAGAAAGTTGAATGAGATGGACAACTTCCCGACTGGTTTATATTGGCCTTTGTCAAGTTTGTCCGGCTTTCTATGTCGGCAAAACTGACAGGGCTCTTAAACGCAGAATATATGAACATCAATATGACATCAGTAAAGGTAGGGATACAAATGCCTTTTTCAGGCATTCGTTGACTTGTCCACAAATGGCCATAAGGTTTTTCATTATTGACAAAATACAGCAGGATCAAAGAGGGGGGGATTGGGAAACTTTACTGGCCATTAGGGAACTTACTTGGCAGTTACAGTTAAATGCAACAAGACATCCTGGTCTAAATGAGGGTACCAGTTTGGCACCAGTATTGAAAAAGAAAAGGAGCATACTTTGATGCCCTAGAAATGCTTTAAAGTTCATATTCATTTTTATTTTTATTTTCATTCTTATTTTCATTTTTACTCTGTATATTTTGTCCTGTTAAAGGTATTCAATCAGTCTCAGGATTTTAAACAATGTATGGTGTTGTTTAAAAGGGGTCTTGCACGAGTTGGAACATCAAATCTGTTTATTTATGGCTATCCAACAGTTTTTAAACATTGCTTTTTTTTACATTTTTGGTCAAGTACATGCTAAATTTATTGCAAAAGAGGTCACTTGGCAAACATCAGTTGAACTATTTTATTTTTAAACATGTTCAAACTGTCAGTAGTATCTTTATATATCTCATTATAGTTTATTGTGACTGATATTTTTAAAAAAACTCTGACTAACTGGTTTTTAAAGAGTATTAGTAGTAGTCAAGCAAGTTTTTAAGAGTGTATTTCCTTACAACGGATTTTATGGGGTTAAACATTTTGATTATTGAACGTTTTAATATGTAATGGATTAATTATATTCAATCCATTATAATTATGAGGATGCATTAATGAATTATCCAACTGAGGCAATGTGTTTGTTGTATAAAGGCTGGTCCTTTTCATTCATTCATTTACACTTGAGAAAGCCTGGTAAGACCAGGCGAAAGCGCTCGTGATTGAATCTGTTTTTGTTTTGCTTGTCTTTGAAATAAATTGGTTTTCAACATTAGACTTTGTGAAGAACATTTGCATCTACATTATCAGCAAACCTGCTTTTAAAGGGATTGTTTCAGTCGGAACACGACCTTGACCTACAGCACAGCAGTGGTAGTTATTTGTGCTCTAACTACAGGAGTTGGTGGGTCCTCCTCCGGTGTTGTTATTTGCATTTCTTTTTTCGCTATTCCCTGGTTCTGAAGGATGGCGGAGGACCAATCGGATCCTGGGTTTGAGAGCACGCCTCTCCTGCTACAGCAGGAACCGGATGATGCGCCAGTAACTAGGCGCGAGTTCAACCAGGTACTTGCTCTTTTAACTCAGCTAAATCATTCTTTGTCAACTATGAATGGAGTTAATGGCTCCATTCCTTGCAATCAGCAACAAACAGTGGAAGTTTCCAACCGACGTGAATGGCAGAAGGAGCCGAAGGGCGCATCTGCAGCTAAGGATAAGGGAGCTACAAGCAAGTCAGCGGGGTCGCTACGTATGGGCAGTTGTGTGGATACAAATGAGCAGGACCCGAACAAGAATAACGGTGGATTCAATTTTAAAGCATGGGCTGAGCAAGAACCGCAATTAAAAGCAGGTACTGTGGACACTAATTTTGAGCATTTGGACAGTAAATTTGATGTGTTTAAGACAAAACTTTACGCATATAGAAACACTCAAATGGAGATCAATTATTTAAGGGAATGTATCAGGGTTGAAAGAATTCCTAAAGGTTTGTGTTGTTTTCGATTCCCAAACAACGCGCACCGGGGTTCGGACCTATATGAGAGACTTGTGGAACTTTTTAATAGAACGGGACTGGAAATGTTACAAATGATGATTGATGATTATAAATGTAAATCCAATTGTATTTTAAATGAGCTTACTAAACTAGATGAGCTGATTACTGACAATGAAAAGTTTGTGGGGTATAAGAAAAAATATGATGACACTTTTGCTGAAGTTGACATGCATTGCTTTAAGGTACTGGACAGGAAGGCTAAAAAGTTAGATAGGGACCTCAATGAATACAAACAAGGCATAGCATATCCAACACCTTTTAAAGGAAGAGGAGTTGATGTAGAACACTATGAACGTAATGATTCTAACAATTTTAATAACAATTTTAACAATAATTTTAACACGTTTAATAATTACAACCAGGATGAAGAAATGACTACACACGACCCTCCTAGAAGGAGTGAGCGTTTGGCAAGGAGGGTTGGGTTTAATCAACAACAGGGTTTTCAGGTTCTCCAGGGCAGACCGGGGGGGACTACGAGTTACCATCAACAACGGACATGGGGGAGGGGGCGCAAATAAGCGGTATGCACAATGCTATTTTAGTAGCCCCTGCCTCCACAGTAGAAGAGGAAACACATGGTTGCAAAATTTTTAATAAGGATAATTTTTATATCTATAACTACACTGACTTACCTATTTCTAACAATCATTTTGATTTATTTACAAAGGGTTTGCAGTTTGTTCCTAGTAAGCATAGTTACCTTCTCAAACTTTTGATAGAATTTAAAAGTTTTATTAGAAATCTCAATTTAACTTTATTTTTTAAAAATCAGTTGCAAACAGACACCCCATTAGTGAGAAGCAGTACTTTCAATCTACCCACCCATCCTTCTTTAAAAATATTTGAAGAAATGGTGGAAAAGATTTGGAGGGAAAGTTTTAGGGGCAACAATGGTTATGCCTCTACTAACTTTCCACGTATTTTTGAGGATATCATGCAGGACATTAGGAAAAAGCACATAAGAGTAATGAAGCCAGATAAGGGAGGGGGAATTGTACTAATGTTTCAGCATGATTATGAGAATTATTTGCAAAACTTGGTGCAAAATGATGACATCTATGAACCAGTATCTCAAAATGAATTAAATATCTCGGTTGACAAAATAAAATATGGTTTATACGACCATTTGATGCAGGGTTGCATAGATGAAAAATTATATAACTATTTACTAGTACCCAAACCTAGAACCCCCACCTTATTTGGAATACCTAAGGTACATAAGGGCTTAGACCCATTGAAATTCCGGCCCATAGTTGCGGGAGCTGGCAGCACAACAGAACCATTAAGTATATTTATAGATCAACATTTAAAAGAATATACAACTTCTTTACCATATGTTTGCAGGGATTCATGGGAATTTTTAAGTAATATACCCACCGACTTAGATAATTCCAATTTTTTGATGGTGACGGTGGACATAGTTGAACTTTTCCCAAGTATTCCCCACAATCAGGGTATGGAATGGTTTTCACAGATGATTGCCACGGAAACTAAATTAAGCAGCAACACAATCAACTTAATCATTGAATTTATGGACATTGTATTAAATAACAATTTTTTGTTCTGCAATGGGGAATTTTTCAAACAGAAAAGTGGAGTAGCAATGGGTGCACCATGTGCTACGGCTTATGCAAATATAGTACTACACAAATGGGAGTTGGACCACATACATTCAACAAGTTGGAAAAAATACATTAAGCACTATAGGAGGTTTCTGGATGATATTTGTATCTTTTGGGGAGGTTCAGAAAACCAGTTGAAGGAATTCATGCAACATTTAAATAATTCCACTGATTTTCTTTCATTTACATTTGAAGTAAGTAACACAGAGTTACACTATTTGGACGTCATATTATACAAGAATCCTGTAGGAATGGGATTAACATCTTGTATTTTTCGTAAACCTACTTATTCTAACAGTTTTTTGCACTTTGAGAGTGGGCACCCTTTAAAGCAAAAAATGGGCATTATTAAGGGGCAGCTCATCAGGGCATCAAGAATATGCAGTACTAACTTAGCATTTACACAAGAAATTGATTTTTTAAAAAAGTTATTCTTAGACAGAGGTTACCCTGAGCAGTTATTTCAATCTATTAAAGAAGAAATAATATCAAAAAGGGACCGGGAATATCCCCCACTATTAGGCACACAGGTTAAAATTTGTAAAAGGGAAGTTGCTGGGGGTACAAATTTCACAAAGATTTTTTTCTATACATTTACTGAGGATTCGTCAATTATAGAGAGAACTATAAGGAACTTGTGGCCAATGGTAACCATGCAGGAGGAGATTTCAGGGCTTGTCCCCACAAAAATAGGGTTTGTTAAAAAAACTAACATTAATCTTAAAGGGTTATTTGAAAGGAATTTAACAACTGAGTTAAACTCAAGGAATGGTAGCATAACTGGACATAATGGAACATTCAAATGTGGAAAATGTAATCAATGTCAATACATCTTGCAGGGGGCTCAAGTACGCATCAGGGCAAGAAACATAACTTTACATGCCAAAGGTCATTTTCCATGCAATACCACAGGAGTGGTTTATATTGGCCTTTGTCAAGTTTGTCCGGCTTTCTATGTCGGCAAAACTGACAGGCCTCTTAAACGCAGAATATATGAACATCAATATGACATCAGTAAAGGTAGGGATACAAATGCCTTTTTCAGGCATTCGTTGACTTGTCCACAAATGGCCATAAGGTTTTTCATTATTGACAAAATACAGCAGGATCAAAGAGGGGGGGATTGGGAAACTTTACTGGCCATTAGGGAACTTACTTGGCAGTTACAGTTAAATGCAACAAGACATCCTGGTCTAAATGAGGGTACCAGTTTGGCACCAGTATTGAAAAAGAAAAGGAGCATACTTTGATGCCCTAGAAATGCTTTAAAGTTCATATTCATTTTTATTTTTATTTTCATTCTTATTTTCATTTTTACTCTGTATATTTTGTCCTGTTAAAGGTATTCAATCAGTCTCAGGATTTTAAACAATGTATGGTGTTGTTTAAAAGGGGTCTTGCACGAGTTGGAACATCAAATCTGTTTATTTATGGCTATCCAACAGTTTTTAAACATTGCTTTTTTGACATTTTTGGTCAAGTACATGCTAAATTTATTGCAAAAGAGGTCACTTGGCAAACATCAGTTGAACTATTTTATTTTTAAACATGTTCAAACTGTCAGTAGTATCTTTATATATCTCATTATAGTTTATTGTGACTGATATTTTTAAAAAAACTATGACTAACTGATTTTTAAAGAGTATTAGTAGTAGTCAAGCAAGTTTTTAAGAGTGTATTTCCTTACAACGGATTTTATGGGGTTAAACATTTTGATTATTGAATGTTTTAATATGTAATGGATTAATTATATTCAATCCATTATAATTATGGGGATGCATTAATGAATTATCCAATTGAGGCAATGTGTTTGTTGTATAAAGGCTGGTCCTTTTCATTCATTCATTTACACTTGAGAAAGCCTGGTAAGACCAGGCGAAAGCGCTCGTGATTGAATCTGTTTTTGTTTTGCTTGTCTTTGAAATAAATTGGTTTTCAACATTAGACTTTGTGAAGAACATTTGCATCTACATTATCAGCAAACCTGCTTTTAAAGGGATTGTTTCAGTCGGAACACGACCTTGACCTACAGCACAGCAGTGGTAGTTATTTGTGCTCTAACTACAGGAGTTGGTGGGTCCTCCTCCGGTGTTGTTATAGCCCTGAATTCAGCACTAGCCTGAAAACTGGACTATACTAGCTTAGAAAGGCAGGAAACAAGAAATTCTTTTTTTGAAAAGATAAGGCAAAAACAGTAAAAAGTACACTTAAAACAGCTTTAAACGACTACAAGCAATCAGAAAAGGCTATCGCACTTTAGTGTGTAGCCTATAACAATTAAACAATTTATTTAAACAAAAAACAACTTTTTAAAACTGCAGATAGTCAAATAAGTACAATATGTGAAAAAACAACCTTTTAAATCACAATAAATGCAAGAAAATCAATGTTTAGGTGGAAAACAGTTAAGTACAGCAAGAAAATACAGAAAACTGATACTCAATCACTCCAAGGTCTCTCTTTTAAGCTAGAAGGCTTGTATCGGTATAAGGCTTTCTAGTGCTTTCCAGTAGGTTAGTTACAGGAAAGATGGGAAACAAGCGCAGATGTGGTCTTTTAAACCAGAAAGTTGAATGAGATGGACAACTTCCCGACTGGTTTATATTGGCCTTTGTCAAGTTTGTCCGGCTTTCTATGTCGGCAAAACTGACAGGGCTCTTAAACGCAGAATATATGAACATCAATATGACATCAGTAAAGGTAGGGATACAAATGCCTTTTTCAGGCATTCGTTGACTTGTCCACAAATGGCCATAAGGTTTTTCATTATTGACAAAATACAGCAGGATCAAAGAGGGGGGGATTGGGAAACTTTACTGGCCATTAGGGAACTTACTTGGCAGTTACAGTTAAATGCAACAAGACATCCTGGTCTAAATGAGGGTACCAGTTTGGCACCAGTATTGAAAAAGAAAAGGAGCATACTTTGATGCCCTAGAAATGCTTTAAAGTTCATATTCATTTTTATTTTTATTTTCATTCTTATTTTCATTTTTACTCTGTATATTTTGTCCTGTTAAAGGTATTCAATCAGTCTCAGGATTTTAAACAATGTATGGTGTTGTTTAAAAGGGGTCTTGCACGAGTTGGAACATCAAATCTGTTTATTTATGGCTATCCAACAGTTTTTAAACATTGCTTTTTTGACATTTTTGGTCAAGTACATGCTAAATTTATTGCAAAAGAGGTCACTTGGCAAACATCAGTTGAACTATTTTATTTTTAAACATGTTCAAACTGTCAGTAGTATCTTTATATATCTCATTATAGTTTATTGTGACTGATATTTTTAAAAAAACTATGACTAACTGATTTTTAAAGAGTATTAGTAGTAGTCAAGCAAGTTTTTAAGAGTGTATTTCCTTACAACGGATTTTATGGGGTTAAACATTTTGATTATTGAACGTTTTAATATGTAATGGATTAATTATATTCAATCCATTATAATTATGAGGATGCATTAATGAATTATCCAATTGAGGCAATGTGTTTGCTGTATAAAGGCTGGTCCTTTTCATTCATTCATTTACACTTGAGAAAGCCTGGTAAGACCAGGCGAAAGCGCTCGTGATTGAATCTGTTTTTGTTTTGCTTGTCTTTGAAATAAATTGGTTTTCAACATTAGACTTTGTGAAGAACATTTGCATCTACATTATCAGCAAACCTGCTTTTAAAGGGATTGTTTCAGTTGGAACACGACCTTGACCTACAGCACAGCAGTGGTAGTTATTTGTGCTCTAACTACAGGAGTTGGTGGGTCCTCCTCCGGTGTTGTTATTTGCATTTCTTTTTTCGCTATTCCCTGGTTCTGAAGGATGGCGGAGGACCAATCGGATCCTGGGTTTGAGAGCACGCCTCTCCTGCTACAGCAAGAACCGGATGATGCGCCAGTAACTAGGCGCGAGTTCAACCAGGTACTTGCTCTTTTAACTCAGCTAAATCATTCTTTGTCAACTATGAATGGAGTTAATGGCTCCATTCCTTGCAATCAGCAACAAACAGTGGAAGTTTCCAACCGACGTGAACGGCAGAAGGAGCCGAAGGGCGCATCTGCAGCTAAGGATAAGGGAGCTACAAGCAAGTCAGCGGGGTCGCTACGTATGGGCAGTTGTGTGGATTCAAATGAGCAGGACCCGAACAAGAATAACAGTGGATTCAATTTTAAAGCATGGGCTGAGCAAGAACCGCAATTAAAAGCAGGTACTGTGGACACTAATTTTGAGCATTTGGACAGTAAATTTGATGTGTTTAAGACAAAACTTTACGCATATAGAAGCACTCAAATGGAGATCAATTATTTAAGGGAATGTATCAGGGTTGAAAGAATTCCTAAAGGTTTGCATTGTTTTCGATTCCCAAACAACGCGCACCGGGGTTCGGACCTATATGAGAGACTTGTGGAACTTTTTAATAGAACGGGACTGGAGATGTTACAAATGATGATTGATGATTATAAATGTAAATCCAATTGTATTTTAAATGAGCTTACTAAACTAGATGAGCTGATTACTGACAATGAAAAGTTTGTGGGGTATAAGAAAAAATATGATGACACTTTTGCTGAAGTTGACATGCATTGCTTTAAGGTACTGGACAGGAAGGCTAAAAAGTTAGATAGGGACCTCAATGAATACAAACAAGGCATAGCATATCCAACACCTTTTAAAGGAAGAGGAGTTGATGTAGAACACTATGAACGTAATGATTCTAACAATTTTAATAACAATTTTAACAATAATTTTAACACGTTTAATAATTACAACCAGGATGAAGAAACGACTACACACGACCCTCCTAGAAGGAGTGAGCGTTTGGCAAGGAGGGTTGGGTTTAATCAACAACAGGGTTTTCAGGTTCTCCAGGGCAGACCGGGGGGGACTACGAGTTACCATCAACAATGGACATGGGGGAGGGGGCGCAAATAAGCGGTATGCACAATGCTATTTTAGTTGCCCCAGCCTCCATAGTAGAAGAGGAAACACATGGTTGCAAAATTTTTAATAAGGATAATTTTTATATCTATAACTACACTGACTTACCTATTTCTAACAATCATTTTGATTTATTTACGAAGGGTTTGCAGTTTGTTCCTAGTAAGCATAGTTACCTTCCCAAACTTTTGATAGAATTTAAAAGTTTTATTAGAAATCTCAATTTAACTTTATTTTTTAAAAATCAGTTGCAAACAGACACCCCATTAGTGAGAAGCAGTACTTTCAATCCACCCACCCATCCTTCTTTAAAAATATTTGAAGAAATGGTGGAAAAGATTTGGAGGGAAAGTTTTAGGGGCAACAATGGTTATGCCTCTACTAACTTTCCACGTATTTTTGAGGATATCATGCAGGACATTAGGAAAAAGCACATAAGAGTAATGAAGCCAGATAAGGGAGGGGGAATTGTACTAATGTTTCAGCATGATTATGAGAATTATTTGCAAAACTTGGTGCAAAATGATGACATCTATGAACCAGTATCTCAAAATAAATTAAATATCTCGGTTGACAAAATAAAATATGGTTTATACGACCATTTGATGCAGGGTTGCATAGATGAAAAATTATATAACTATTTACTAGTACCCAAACCTAGAACCCCCACCTTATTTGGAATACCTAAGGTACATAAGGGCTTAGACCCATTGAAATTCCGGCCCATAGTTGCGGGAGCTGGCAGCACAACAGAACCATTAAGTATATTTATAGATCAACATTTAAAAGAATATACAACTTCTTTACCATATGTTTGCAGGGATTCATGGGAATTTTTAAGTAATATACCCACCGACTTAGATAATTCCAATTTTTTGATGGTGACGGTGGACATAGTTGAACTTTTCCCAAGTATTCCCCACAATCAGGGTATGGAATGGTTTTCACAGATGATTGCCACAGAAACTAAATTAAGCAGCAACACAATCAACTTAATCATTGAATTTATGGACATTGTATTAAATAACAATTTTTTGTTCTGCAATGGGGAATTTTTCAAACAGAAAAGTGGAGTAGCAATGGGTGCACCATGTGCTACGGCTTATGCAAATATAGTACTACACAAATGGGAGTTGGACCACATACATTCAACAAGTTGGAAAAAATACATTAAGCACTATAGGAGGTTTCTGGATGATATTTGTATCTTTTGGGGAGGTTCAGAAAACCAGTTGAAGGAATTCATGCAACATTTAAATAATTCCACTGATTTTCTTTCATTTACATTTGAAGTAAGTAACACAGAGTTACACTATTTGGACGTCAAATTATACAAGAATCCTGTAGGAATGGGATTAACATCTTGTATTTTTCGTAAACCCACTTATTCTAACAGCTTTTTGCACTTTGAGAGTGGGCACCCTTCAAAGCAAAAAATGGGTATTATTAAGGGGCAGCTCATCAGGGCATCAAGAATATGCAGTACTAACTTAGCATTTACACAAGAAATTGATTTTTTAAAAAAGTTATTCTTAGACAGAGGTTACCCTGAGCAGTTATTTCAATCTATTAAAGAAGAAATAATATCAAAAAGGGACCGGGAATATCCCCCACTATTAGGCACACAGGTTGAAATTAGTAAAAGGGAAGTTGCTGGGGGTACAAATTTCACAAAGAATTTTTTCTATACATTTACTGAGGATTCGTCAATTATAGAGAGAACTATAAGGAACTTGTGGCCAATGGTAACCATGCAGGAGGAGATTTCAGGGCTTGTCCCCACAAAAATAGGGTTTGTTAAAAAAACTAACATTAATCTTAAAGGGTTATTTGAAAGGAATTTAACAACTGAGTTAAACTCAAGGAATGGTAGCATAACTGGACATAATGGAACATTCAAATGTGGAAAATGTAATCAATGTCAATACATCTTGCAGGGGGCTCAAGTACGCATCAGGGCAAGAAACATAACTTTACATGCCAAAGGTCATTTTCCATGCAATACCACAGGAGTGGTTTATATTGGCCTTTGTCAAGTTTGTCCGGCTTTCTATGTCGGCAAAACTGACAGGGCTCTTAAACGCAGAATATATGAACATCAATATGACATCAGTAAAGGTAGGGATACAAATGCCTTTTTCAGGCATTCGTTGACTTGTCCACAAATGGCCATAAGGTTTTTCATTATTGACAAAATACAGCAGGATCAAAGAGGGGGGGATTGGGAAACTTTACTGGCCATTAGGGAACTTACTTGGCAGTTACAGTTAAATGCAACAAGACATCCTGGTCTAAATGAGGGTACCAGTTTGGCACCAGTATTGAAAAAGAAAAGGAGCATACTTTGATGCCCTAGAAATGCTTTAAAGTTCATATTCATTTTTATTTTTATTTTCATTCTTATTTTCATTTTTACTCTGTATATTTTGTCCTGTTAAAGGTATTCAATCAGTCTCAGGATTTTAAACAATGTATGGTGTTGTTTAAAAGGGGTCTTGCACGAGTTGGAACATCAAATCTGTTTATTTATGGCTATCCAACAGTTTTTAAACATTGCTTTTTTGACATTTTTGGTCAAGTACATGCTAAATTTATTGCAAAAGAGGTCACTTGGCAAACATCAGTTGAACTATTTTATTTTTAAACATGTTCAAACTGTCAGTAGTATCTTTATATATCTCATTATAGTTTATTGTGACTGATATTTTTAAAAAAAACTATGACTGATTTTTAAAGAGTATTAGTAGTAGTCAAGCAAGTTTTTAAGAGTGTATTTCCTTACAACGGATTTTATGGGGTTAAACATTTTGATTATTGAATGTTTTAATATGTAATGGATTAATTATATTCAATCCATTATAATTATGGGGATGCATTAATGAATTATCCAATTGAGGCAATGTGTTTGTTGTATAAAGGCTGTTCCTTTTCATTCATTCATTTACACTTGAGAAAGCCTGGTAAGACCAGGCGAAAGCGCTCGTGATTGAATCTGTTTTTGTTTTGCTTGTCTTTGAAATAAATTGGTTTTCAACATTAGACTTTGTGAAGAACATTTGCATCTACATTATCAGCAAACCTGCTTTTAAAGGGATTGTTTCAGTCAGAACACGACCTTGACCTACAGCACAGCAGTGGTAGTTATTTGTGCTCTAACTACAGGAGTTGGTGGGTCCTCCTCCGGTGTTGTTATAGCCCTGAATTCAGCACTAGCCTGAAAACTGGACTATACTAGCTTAGAAAGGCAGGAAACAAGAAATTTTTTTTTTGAAAAGATAAGGCAAAAACAGTAAAAAGTACATTTAAAACAGCTTTAAACGACTACAAGCAATCAGAAAAGGCTATCGCACTTTAGTGTGTAGCCTATAACAATTAACAATTTATTTAAACAAAAAACAACTTTTTAAAACTGCAGATAGTCAAATAAGTACAATATGTGAAAAAACAACCTTTTAAATCACAATAAGTGCAAGAAAATCAATGTTTAGGTGGAAAACAGTTAAGTACAGCAAGAAAATACAGAAAACTGATACTCAATCACTCCAAGGTCTCTCTTTTAAGCTAGAAGGCTTGTATCGGTATAAGGCTTTCTAGTGCTTTCCAGTAGGTTAGTTACAGGAAAGATGGGAAACAAGCGCAGATGTGGTCTTTTAAACCAGAAAGTTGAATGAGATGGACAACTTCCCGACTGATCAATAAACTACAATTCCTGGACCAAGAACCACTCCTCTGGTATTCTACTATTTGGTGGAAGAGATGCATATTGCTGGCCAACACCTCACGGGTGTTGAGGAAATATACCTGCTCACTGGCATGTACTGACATGGCATCCAGGAACTGGTGGAATACTCTGGATGCTGATGCCTATGAAATCCCATGATATCCCCCGTTGAGCTTTGGGAGCTATCTATGGCTAGTATTCCTAGGCCTACACATAGCTTGGTATCCACTGGGATGGGTTCTCCTCAGTCAGTTTGGTGTATCAGGTGTGGCTGGCACAGCTCAACAATTTGCTGTAGGAGGTCTCTGTCCAACCTATAGTGCTCCACTATCTCCAGCTCATGTAGCCCCTGGTAGGTTACCATGGGTCTGTACATTCTTCTCTGTCGCCTCACTGTGGGTTGATCGGCAGCATTCACATCCTCACCATCCTCAGTCTCTTGCACATGTTGTTCTATGTTGCCTGCTGCAGGCCTTCTCATTTTGTAGGTTTGTTTGTTAAAATTTCCCCGCTTGTATACACCGGAGGTGTATAGTGTGGGAAAAACCAGAGTGGAAGGTATTTGCATAGTTTATAATATTGTTCTAGTCTGGGCTGGTCTGCTGCCTGTGTAATTGGCTGATTCTGATAGAGTTCACCAGCCAGCTAAGCTAGTTCTTCTTGATTACCTTCATACTGCTGTTTTCCCTTCCCATTGCCTTCCTGTTTAAGCTCGGGTGTGCACCACGCAAGCACAGTGCTCAAATGTGCACAGTGCTGCTATTTCCTGGTTTAACTTTTTTTTTCTTCCTGTAAAACCCTGTGCATGGCACGCACATCCACTTGGGCTTTGTAAAGAGTGCTAGGCAGGTTTAGACACCCCCCCCCCCCAGCTTAGCTGTGCTAAGCTAGGAGCAAACCCGAGCCACAGTGCTCCAATCCACTTACAGTATGCCTGGCACCCCCCCCCCCCATGATGTCACCTAACACCTAGGATTGCACCAAGCTATTCCTACTCTTACACTGTTGGGACCTGGCTCACATGCTGGGGAGAACTGGGATTCACTATTCTTCCCCTCATTTGCATAGGATTGCCTGCTAATGCATAGTTACATGTCTCACACTGAGCCTCCCCCTTAGCAACCACAACTCACTGGCCATGTTGTCTTCTGCCTGCCATTGAGTTGCATGGCAGAATACTGATTTTAGTCAGAATGCTTAATTTAGGTTAATTTTGTTATTTTCCTCTGATCCCATTTGTGTGCCGTTGCCCTACGCTTAAACAGCCAAGATCGGCTGAAAAAATGTTGATTTTTATATTTTTTGGCCTTATACTTGGCTATTGGCATGCTTACTACATGATATGCAGCCTTTATTTAGAGCTGTCACAGCTCTGTTTTGGATTTTGCAGAAATGTACTCGGTTACAAACCGAGTACATTTCTGCAGATAGCACTAGTCCTGCACGGACGGTTGCAAGCTTTCTGGATTGGAAAATCACCTCATTTGCATGGATTTCTCCTGCAAATGTGGTGATTTGCATACAATGGCTTAGTCCATGCAGAATTAGTGCAGGAGCACCCGTGCATGCCCGTACAGGCTATTCCTGGATTGCACTGCAGATATTGCCTGCTTGATCTCCTGCACCAATCTTGCATGCCATGCAGGCTATGGAGAATCCGGGGGACTATATTCATGTAGCAAGCATGTAACAATCATCAGCATACTAGCAACTAGCTAGTTAATATAATGGGTACTGATCAGGAAACATCTTCCTCTATGTTTATGTTTTTGTATTAGTACTTATTTTTCCCCTAAAATTTATTACAGCATTCTTCCTGTAAATTTAAGAATACTGCAACTGAATGTTCTACATTACTAGTGTTTTCTCATATCTTCATATCCTCATATTTTTGATAACTGTGCAAAATCTTGCCAGTCAAAAAATATTAGGTAATGTTAGCATAACAAATAGGTAGAGATACCCAATATGCTTTCAAAATCTTACCATCATACAGGTCCAATATATATTTTTCTAGCCTAATTTTAGTTTTTTCAAAAAGACAGTTTATATATGTTTTTATCAATAAGATGTTTGAAGGTTTTACTTACTCTGTTTTAGAGTATGAAAAACGTTGTCAAAACTGTCATTGTCAAATAGACAGGTTAACACGCTTTCTCTGCACTGTGTCCCAAATTGACAAATAGCTAGATTTACAATCTCTGCTTGCACTGCACAACTGGTGTAGGACAGACATTGCACACTGACAGCCACGTGGTTCTCAGCAATGTGTGGCTGTCAGGTCCCACACAGTGCGCCACAAAGAACATGTCTGACAAAACAAATTATGATTCAGTACACTGTCTGTTTCCACACCCCTAAATGATGTTGCAAGGTAGGGGACATGTCATCAGGGCCAATGAGCCTTTCATCTCATCAGTCTAATCAGCCCAGAGTTTCACTAATTATCTGAATAGTAAATCATATAGCATTGCAGTCTGTGTACCCAGGAGATTAATCGGCAGTCTGCTCTTAGGGGAATGAGTTGTACCAAATAAATAGTGAACAACATCATATCCTGTATATGGTTTATTAAGAGAATGTAGAAGAGAGAAATGTTGAATATAATAACTTCATGACTTTTGCATTTGCTGCATTAAATGTTGTAATTGTTGGAAATGTTAAAAAGGCCACTTTTGATGTTTTTAGGATGCTACTTTTGAAACTCAGATTATATTGTGGTTGCTCAGTAGTGCATGCAGGGTTGCCAGATGCCCCTATTTGAGCAGGACTGTCCTGAGATCAGCAGCCCAATCCCAAGTCACACACTGCCTTTAAAAATTCCGGTGAAGCAAGCTCTGCTTTGTGATTTTTGATAGGCTCATATACCGGTATATGAGACAATCAAAGGAGCTACTTCTGTGTAATACAAAACAACAGACAGTTCCGTATGAAAGACCTTTTTTTACAAATCTGACAGCCCTGAGTGCACATCAGACACCTAGTGAGGTGAATTACTATGAATTGAAGTAGTTGTTTGTGAAAATAACACAAGAGTGCAGTAATTGTGCTTGTTTGAGATGCTGGGGATTGGCATAATTCTTAAGCTGTTTACCTTATAGACACAAGGTACAAGGATTGATTCTTACCTCTGGGATGGGAAATTTGGCTATGCTTAAAATGGCACAGTAGGGCATATAGACTAGAACTAACCTATGAAGCTACACTGCTGAAGAACTAAAGCTTAAAATACTGTTTGCTGCATGAAAATATTAATGTTCAGTAATTATTACATTTGTGTTTTAGATTATGTAGTCTATATTGAAGGTACAACTTAAAAAGTGTTACAAATTTGAATGTCAACACAATATATAAACAGAAATTCAAGTGGTTGTATGATCTGCATTCTCAGAATAAGCAATGCTGGGCAATGCATTCTACATAACCACGTGGAGGAAAACAATGCCATCTCTATAGTAATTTCAAGAAATGAGGTTTGGGAACAAACCAATTTGTCCAGAGACTCCTTGAATGGCTAGTCGTTAAAAGGAGATGGTTAAAGGGGGGGTCTAAAAGTCCAGGGAAAAGGAGAGTTAGGGCTGAGAGGGAAGTGGAAAGAGGTCAGGTATAGTTGAGGGTATAGAAGGATTAAATTAGGAAGGAGGAGGGTTGTGGAGGAAGTGAGGTAGGCATAAGGAGGGGGGTCTATGAGATTTTATTTGTGTAGTTTATTTATTTATTTTAACAGAAATAAAACTAACGATGAAGTGAAGCATGGCTCCAAACAGCATAAAATATAATAAAACGTTTAATATCAGGTTAGTGCTTTCACCACGAACTGTGGCTTCTTCAGACCATTAGCATAAATTATTATAAAAACACATCAGTTTTATACTTACAGGTAATGCTCCATCCTTTTCAAAAACTCCATTCATTCAACATTTACTGTCCATGACTATACACGCAGAATGGATGACGTCAACTATATTATCTACTCCAATTTAAAGACACAGTATATGTATAATACATTAGTTTGTTATTAGTTATTAGGAAGAGGTATTTCATTTATGTTAGTAATTAAGATCAATGTTATTTTATTTAGGTTTGTACAGCTAGTAATAATCTGTCTTTAAATTTTAGTAGATAATATAGTTGACGTCATCCATTCTGCGTGTATACACATGGCCAGTAAATGTTAAATGAATGGAGTTTTTGAAAGGATGGAGCATTACCTGTAAGTATAAAACTGATGTGTTTTGGCAATAATTTATGCTAATGGTCTGAAGAAGCCATAGTTCATGGAGAAAGCACTAACCTGCTGTTAAACATTTTATTATATTTTATGCTGTTTGCAGCCGTGCTTCGTTTCATCGCTAGTTTTATTTCTGTTGCTATTTGCTGATCTCAACAGTGTTGGTTTGCCTACTGGTTATTTCCTTGCTTTTTATTTATTTATTTTATTTATTAACATTTGTTTACAGGGAAAGTCCGACTTGGAACAAGCCAATTTTCAGCAGAGGCCCAGGAGAAATGCTCCAGATGCATGTCTTTGTAATGTGGGAGGAAACCCACATGACCATAGGAAGGACATGTAGACTCCATACAGAAGGCACCTCAGACAAAAATCGAACCAGAAAACCTCTTTCTGTGAGGCAACAATACAAACCACTGCACCATTCTGCTGTAGTTCAGTGGTGGGGGGGGGGGCAGATTTAGGTGTGAAATTGCTGTATTTGAAGGCTTATATCCAAGAAGACATGCAGATACTTAGTGAACAGGTAAGCCTTGGATTAGTAATAGTGTGTATGGAGGTGGGTAATGACTGAGGCATTTTTGTCCCTCTCCTCTTCTTATTGGGGGCATTCTTTCTGTTAGAGCTCATAGTGTTTATGGAGAACCACTGCCTAGCACTTGGCGTTATGGTTCAATTATTTGACTGTGAGTCATAGTTTGACAAAGGAGTTATTTGCGGTGTTTAGTGGTTCCATTCTGTTTTCGTGTTAGTAGGGATGTGTCCCATTGCTTTGATTACTGGGGTTGAAGTGTGTATGAGGAGAGCATGCTATCAGTTTTGTTGTTTGTTTAACCTGGGAATTCTTAAACAGTATTTTGTAGATGCAGTATTGATGGTCTGGTATAGAGTGGTTCAGTTCTTCAGTTAGGATGCAGGCTGGCAGTCTTGCAAAGCGATTCTGTTGGTGTAGTGATGTTAATCTTCATTGGTGGTGGTGGTATAATGTTCCATGGCTATCTGTTGACTGGTATGCTTCCAGCCAAGCTGTGAGTGATATTTCGTGGGCCGCGAGGCACAGAGTAATGGCCACTTGCTGAGTAATGGTCGCTTGCCGTGCAGGCATGGTGAAGTGCTAACTATTATGGAAGGGGGGGTGGGTAATGTAGAAGTGCAGACAATTGGTCCACATTTGAATCCCTCACTGCTTTGGCATGTGAAAATATTATACAGTTTATAAAAAGAAAAAAAAAAGAAATGAGCTAAAGTAGCAACTGTAGGGCAGTGTGTCGTCCATGTTAAGTCCCTCACCACTTTGACGTGAGGGTACTGTGCAGCATACCTGTCAATGTCCCTAATTTTCAGGGATTTCCCTGATTTTTACTCAAATTTTAGGTTTGTTCCTCTTAATCCCTACTAAAATTGATGACATTTGGGGAAAAAGTAGGGAGTGAAGCGCAATATGACAGTAATTAAAGTCATAGGCTTCTTTTACTTCAGAAGGTTCATTAATTCACATTATCTTATTTTGTCAATGTCTCAGGTTAATAGTAGTAATATTATAAAAGTGTCCCTGATTCTTTCTGGTTATTTCTGGATTTGTCCCTGATTCTGGTTGAGATTTGTGCATGACTGGTTGAGAGCTATGCTGTGTAGTTATATATACAAAAAAAAAATAGCTTAGAGCTGTCTATAGGGAGTTCAGGGCTGCCCATAGGTAGTGTGGTGTCACAACAGCAAGAGCTGGGTTCAGACTTTGGGATCTGACCAGGAGATTGGTTAGCTACACAGGATGTAGGTCAAGTGAAAGGGGGGGGGGCTTTCTGACCCCTCGCATACTGGTGTCAGTTAAAAAAAATATCTGAAAGGGTGAGTACTTTGATATCTTTGAGTTAATTGATGCTGTAGGGGTTCAACATTTGATGGAATTGGAAATTGCAAATAACAAAGATCTTTTAGTGGCTTTAGTTGCTTTGAGCTGGAGAAGAGTAGGTCAGCTGCAAGCTAGTGTATGGGACAGCTGGGTGTTAGGTTTCATGTGCTACATGGCAGTTTGGTTGGAAAAGGATAGCTCCCTGACATTACCACTTCTAGCTTATTTTCTCACTATCTGTGAGGCACAACGTCTCTGGGCAGGCAATACCTGCTTCTGGTATGAGCATTAGTTTCATAAGCAAAAAGTGGTGAATCAGTCTCTGCAGTAGGAAGTTAGACACCCTGACATCTGGTTAGCCACTATGACTGATAGCTTTGGGGCTGCTAACAGATGGGAAAAGCTAGGAGTGTGCTGGGACTTTAATTTGGGGTGTTGTTCATGCAGGTTCTCAACATTTGTACAAAGTGTGCAGGAGTAGATCCAGGTGTGCAGTGTGGCTGTCGGGAAGGCAACTTGGAAAATCCTGGTACACTTGAAGCCGAAATAGGAGCATTACCTCCTTTGTTTCAGGAATTTCAAAGTTTTCAAGCAGAGGGGAACTTTCCTGGGCAGAGGAGAGGAGTGTTATTTTGGGGGCAAAGGGAATACTGAGGAATGCATACACCTGTTAATGTGTGGACATTGCAGCAGATGCTCAAGCAATTTCCTGATTTAGCAGTTGTGGAAGAATTAATTAAAGGAGTTTCTATTAAATCAAGAGTTGGAGGGGATGGCTAAGTCTGTAGGAATTTACATTCAGAGCAGGGGAGGGAGGACATTTTGAAAGATTTGGTGGAGAGGGAGCAGTGTGTGGGCAGGTTACTGGGCTCATTTGATCATCCTCCCTTTGCCAGTTTTAAAGTCTTGCCATTAGGGTTGATTCACCACTTTTCCTGTTCTGAAGGGAACTCCATTAATGATTTTATTTCAGTAGAAGACACAAAAGTGAGTTGTGCTTCATTGGATGATGTGGTACAGGTTATTTAGGGGGTTGCAGATCCATGGTTGATAAAGGTGGATATTGAATCTGCGTTTTTGTTGCTACCAGTGTAGAAAAAAGTGTGGCTGTTGTTGGGCATGGTGGTTGAGAACAAGTTTTACTTTAAAAAGGCTTTGCTGATAGGCTGTTCAGTAGCCTGTGCCATTTTTTAGAAGTTTAGCACTGCACTCAATTGTATTTGGTAGCAATAAGTGTACACTCAGAAGGTCATGCCTTATCTGGATGATTTTTTATTAGTAGGCGAGGGGCTTGAAGGACCGATGGATGGTGTGTGGCAGTTTTTGGGGATGTGTGAGGAGCTGGGTATTCTGTTGGCTACACAGACATTAAAAGGCCCTGCCAAGGCATTTTGTTTCTTGGACTTGCTAGTAGATACAGGGCATAGATTATTTCATTTACCATTTGAGAAGATGACACATTTGAAGGAGAAGATTGCTTGGGTGATAAGCAAGGGCAAGGTATGGATTAAGGATGTTATGGAGCTTAGGGCATGCTGGACAATTTAGCCAAGGTCATACATTTTGTAGGTCCGTGGCTTTCTTGTTAAAAGGTGGGGAGGGTAAACATCACTGGGTAAGAATTGGTGAGCTTGTACATGCTGATTTAACACTGCTGTCCATTTTAGATCAGTTTAATGGTGTTTCTTTTTGGCAGTCAGACTGAGTTGGTCAGGTGGAATTGCAATTTTTTACAGACACAGCAGGGGTATTGGGATGAGCGATTTTTTTAGTGGTGAATAGTATGCAGCTCAATGGTCAGAAGATTGGAAGGATGAATGGAAATGAGCTGTAGCCTTTTTGGAATTAATGCCAATTTGGGCAGTATCTGTGGTGTGGGAAGAGGGTAAGTTTTAATTCAGACAATATTGCAGTGGTGTGAGTTTTACATTCTAAGACAGTGAAGTCTGAATTGTTTTTGTTAGTTACAAAAGTTGGTTTTGCAGTTTGATGATTCATTTTTCTTCTAGAGGTGTGCAATTGGCAGGTGCTAGGAATGGGATTGCTGACAGTTTGCCTCATTTTCAGTTTTCCAAGTTCCAGCGGTTAGCTCTGGGGGCAGTGGGTGAACTGGTGTTGTTGCCAGATGATGTGTGTCTGATTGGACTGAAGGAACCAGACAGTTGTTGCAGCAGTCTTGGGCAGTTTCTAAAAGGAAGGAGTATGGCAGGGCATTACATGATTTTGATAAATGTGTTTTGCAGCTACCTGTAGAAGAGGGAGTTTGGTCAGAAGAATTGTTATTGCAGTACTTATCTCAGGCTTGGGTGCAAGGTAAGGCTTTCCAGTTGCTTATGGTGGACCTAGCTGCTATCAGTATATTTGCGTGGGTAGCAGGGTTGCAGGATTTTACAAATTTCTGGACAGTGGCTCGTACATTGAAGGGCTGGGATATTGTTGCAGGCATTAAAGTATAGAGGTGATGACAAGTTCTGAAGGTTTTGCTGTGGGGTTTAGCCTTGGTGAATGGTGACTCAGTGGACTGTACTTTGTGGGTGATATTGCCTTTATGGATGTACCATGGAGTGTTTTGCTGGTTTGGTAGGATATAATGGTATTTTCTGCATCAGTGCACATTTGCTTGTGTAGATCTAAGACAGAACAGATGGGAAGGGGCATGCAGATAGTTCTGGAAAAGGACAGTGATGACTTGTTGTGTCCAGTTGTTTGAGCTAGGAAGTTACTGTGGACTCATGCTGGGAATCCTCAGGATTTGTTTTTTCTGTCAAAAGGTTTGAAGGTGATAAAAGGTAATCAGTTTTCCTGGTTTGTCTGTGTGATTAGGAGGGCTTTACAGTGTACTGGATTTCCAGGAGAGAGGTTTTTGACTCAGTCCTTTCACATTGGAAGGGCTTCTGATTTAGCAAGAGAAGGTAGATCAGTTGAGGTTATTAAGAGGGTAGATCACTGGTCTTCAAATTACTTTTTGTCTTATATTAGGTAATTGGTTAATGTGGTCATTTTAGTAATTTTATTTCTTTCTCCCTATGAAAGAAGATTGTCATTCTGCGTCATTCCTATATTCACTGGGTGATGAAGTCAATTGGGTTTACATCGCTTTGGGTGGACAGTCATAAGACATGGTATCAGAGATGTTAGATGGCATCAACTCATGGAGGACTTTGCGGACATACAGCCACGGATTGGGATTCCAAGAATTTTACTGGTTCAATTGACAATTTGGGAGTAATTCCAAAGTGACAGTTGACGAATAGGATATTAGAGGGTTTAGCTACTTTAAAGAGGGTATTTCCAAGTATATATATTGTGTGGTCTGAAACAATACCATTTTTATTTTGGAGAAATGCTGCCAGTTGTATAGGTATAGAATGAGCTCGTTGGTCTGTTAATTTTAGGTTGGAGAAGTAGTTGGTCAGTTTTGGTAATCATACGATAGAGCATACGGACTTTGATGACAGGGACGCAGTTTGATTTAGACAGGATGGAGTGCATGTGAGTGAGTTCAGACTGGACTTATTTAATGCACACTTGGCTTTATTTTTAGAAGGTTTGGTGAAGGTATAGCAGTAAGTTGGGGGAACAGCCTGCATCAGACTGGTTGGCAGAGAAGAGGGGCAGGCTTGTCCCTCTTCTTTTCACCCTAGTGTGTTGGGTGTGCAATTGAAGGAGGCTGGGGGATGAAAGTGAGTGGTCAGATGTTGCTTTGATAAGTGAAAGTAAGTGAGGAGCTGTAGTTACACTGCTTATTTTGGGTAGGGTGAGCATGGATATGCTTTCCTGGTAAATTGTTACATGTATGCTCACACTTTGATTAATAAATTAAGAATGTTGTTCAATAAAGATATGGTTAAGAAAGTTTTAATAAAGGTTGTCAAATGCCATTTTGGTGTGGTGTGTGTTATTGAAGGGGATTGGGAAAGATGAGGTTTGGGTAAAACCAATTTGTCCAGAGACCCCTTAAGTGGCTAGTGGTTAAAAGGAGATGGTTAAAGGGGATCTAAACATCTGGAGAAGATGGGGATGTTAGGGGTGAGAAGGAAGTGGAAGGAGGTCAGGTAGACTTGTGAGTACAGAAGGTTTAAGTTAGGAAGGGGTAGTGCTGTGGAGGAAGTGAGGTAGGCGTAAGGAAGGGCTTAAGAGATTTTATGTGAGTACAATAAACTGGGGGGGGGGTCAGATTTAGGCATGAACTTGATGCCCTCCCTGCTTCCTTTTTATAACATTGAGGATTCGGTTATTACTTATGTTGACTGATTCTTAGGCAGAGAAGACGGGCAGACTTGTCCCTCTTCTTTTTCCCTTCTGATGTTGGATGTTAGATTTAAGGAGGTTGGGGGATGAAAGTGAGCGGCGAGATGCTGCTTTGATAAGTGAGAGTAAGACAGAGGTTGCGGTGACGCTAATTATTTTAGTCAGGATAAGTGGGGATATGCTGCCTTGGTAAATTGTTACATGGATGTTCATGCTGTGATTAATAAATCAGGAATGCCATTCAATAAAGTTATGATTAAGAAAGTTTTAATAAAGGTCATCAGAGTTTGGTGTGGTGTGTGTCCCCGAAGGGGATTGGGACAAGTTGCATTCCTTATCTATTAAACACTTTTATTTATGCCTGCCAGTATATTTATTCAAACACAGTCTATACACATCCTACCCAAAAATTTACTATCAGGATTAATTACTATGCAGACTGTCGAACAACTAACCTAATGTATTTTGCATATTGTAGGCAATGTCATGCATATTACATAGGCAAAACTAACAGACTATTAAAGGACAGAATATTGGAACACATTAGAGATATCAGTGCCTTCGTTGAAGGTTGGGCGTCGGGCTGGCAACTCGACACCATAAAAAAAACAACATCCAATCATTAGCAGACCGGAGTTCTGCTGTGGCAACCCCTAACCTGGAAAAGCCGAAAGACAAACAACAACAACAATCTACATGTTTGTACATCAATGTGATTCTGCTTAAGCTGTATTCCTAGTATATCAGAAATGAAAAAGAATCATCTTCCTAGGGTTGTTCTAAGTCTCCTGTGCCAGCCTTCAGCAGAATTTTGGCTTCTCAGAAAACCTAAAGTGCATATTTCAGCATGATTCCAGAATGTAATGTCATGCAATTGTTTAAGGCTGGCAGCATTAGCATTCCTTGTTGTGTAGCACTGGGGTCTTTCACTTAGATTATTATTATAAAAAAAAAAAGAAAAAAAGCACACACACACACACACACACACACACACACACACACACACACACACACACACACATAGAGGAATTGCTGATTCTAGCATATCTGCTTTTATACAAATAATGTACTCATAACCTCAGAAGGATCAACAAAAGCTAACACTGGCAACTGCTTTGCCAGTAATAAGAATTTGAAATAATTTTCAAATAATGTAGCCAAAGACCTTTTTTTGTATTTGGCACCATATGATTTGACAAAACTACAACCAACATCCATTGGCTTCTCTATTAGGTAAATGTTGATTAATGTTAACTCCATCTTTTTCAGTATTACTCAAAACAACTGTAAGGCATAACATCTGTATGAAAGAGCCACAGATCTCCACCCCATTACAAAATATGTCTAAATTGACTCTTGGTGTGAGAGCGGCATGCTGCACACTGAAAGCAGTATCCTACCATTTGTGTTATCACCCAGAACTCCAGACACAAAAATGATTTGCCTACATTGCTGTGTTTCTAATGGAAAAGTACCATCTACAAGGATTTATGCTGATTCATACAATGCTTTAAATTTCAAAATGCCTTTAACAGAACTATTTCTTACACTAAGAACTCAGTAAAAATACTGTAACTCCTTTGTAGAACATCTTCACATCAAATAAAAATGTTATTTATTGAATTCAAAAACATCAACATCATATAACTGATTAAGCACACCTTTTAGTTAAAAGCATTCAGTAAAACAGCAATCAATCTTAAATAAGTTAGTCACAATAGGTGTAAAATTGCTATTTTCAATATTTGGCTATTCTATATTCTCATAGTAAACTGTCTATATACTATAGGGGTGCATAGGACAATATACACTCAGTAGAAGGGAGGCACACTTTGCAGACTGCTCAGCATTTCATTTTGTGTACCCTGTCCTGTTAAGGGCAGTTTGTTCTTGGAATGGGTAGCAAACAGAAGAAGGGAGTGTAATCCTATAGTTTGTGTGCTATGGATGTGTATTTGGAAAATACATGGATAAAAAAAAAGTTTTTCCATGTGAATATTGCACATTATGGAAGGCACGCTGTAGAACTATGTGTATGAGGCAGTCTACACTCATCAGAAGAGGTTAAACCATATAAAGAGTTCACATTATGGATGGCACACTGTATACGTGGACTATAGACTGACAAGAAGGGAGTATACCATGTGAAGGGTGCACCATATGGATAGCATTTACTGTGCACACGGATGTATATATAGACTGATCATAGGAGGGTGTAGCATCCAAATGGTGCACATTAGGGATGGGATCCTGCGAACACTGTGGTTATGAATGGAGTAGTATGCCGTCTTTGGATGTGATTGCACAATGTGACTTATATTCACCCTAGATGTACTGCAACATGTCTTGCTCATGGGTGTCATGCATAGTATGAGTGTGATGCACTCTGCATTAGAAAGTACACACCACCTGTAGAATTCAGAGCAGGTACCATGATAATGCAGGGATAAAGTAACAGGAGGAGACACAGCTGGAAAGTGTAAATGGCTGCATATCAAAAACACAGAATCCAGTGTGTGTGTGTGTGTGTGTGTGTGTGTGTGTGTGTGTGTGTGTGTGTGTGTGTGTGTGTGTTTGTGTGACTCATACCTCTCAACTGTACAGATTTGCGCAGAATGTCCAGATTTTTGCCTTACATTTTTAGTCCTTTTTTTCATAAAATAGTGGCTTTCTGGCAAATTAGTGGCAAATCATTAAAGACTGAAGTTAGAAAACAATAACAGACATTTGAGTTTTAGACTTCACACCCTTCAGAAAATTCATGCTAATGCAAAACCTGTTATTTTATCAACTTTCTACATTTGTAATAGCAATATTTAAAAAGTGTCCCTATTTGTACCACTTATTTTCATGGCTTTGTTCAGATTTCTTATTTTAAGAGGTTGAGAGGTATGGATTGTGTGTGTGTGTGTGTGTGTGTGTGTGTGTGTGTGTGTGTGTGTGTGTGTGTGTGTGTGTGTGTGTGTGTGTGTGAGTGTGTGTGTCTGCTTCATTATCTGACTTTATCAAAGGCAAGGCCTTACCTCTAACTACTTTGAAAAAATAACAGAGTTGATAGTGGTTGTGCAGTACATACAGCATATCTTGTCCTGGCCAAGACCTCTGACATCAAACAAAACAAGATACCGGAACACACAGCCTCAGGGTAAATAATTTATTACAGAGTAGTAAACACTTGCCTTCCTACATAAGAACAGCATGTATCCCAGACATGTTTCTAGGAATGTTATGAGAGGGCAAATCCTAAGTATTATGAGGCTCCCATATTACTATATAGGGACATAACACAATATAAAATCAATCCAAAATTGAGCCCCTTTATAAAGCAGGAAACTCTTAAAACAATAAAAATTCATCCAATATTAATTAACAACTCTGAAATGTTTAAAAAACTACTGATTTCAGTAAACTTAAAAGATACAATTACTCTCCTGCAACCAATTCACAATAATCCAGATATAAAACTAGCAAACAATATGATAAATCTGGATAACTTTCCTTTAATAATTAGTTAAAGGCTCTGAGGACAAATCCCTCTGCAAATGGAGGTTAGAGTTTGACATCTGGTTTGGGGTGGGGTTTGTGATTATAGCCAGCTGGGAGGTGGGCAGCTTATGCTTATGATATAACGCTGACTTGCCTTCTGCCTCTGCTGATGGTAACATTGGTATATTTTAGCAATAACCCATGACACAGCTTGATTAAACAAAGCTAACCATGGGCTGATCCTGTGATTGCCACACCTAGTCATGGGTTATTGCTATTATGCAATGACATTATTTAAGAAAGAAATTGCTTACCTTTCTTAATTAATATGTGTAATGGAGGTGTAGTGTCCATCAGTGTTCTTCCTTGTTTGCTGATGTACTGCAGATGCATATGGGATTTAAGTTCCCACACTTGCACAGTACATCAGTACAGTGCAGGAGAAGCAATGGAGAAAAGAGAATCTCTGTTGCTGCTTTTTCTTTCTTTTGCAAAATGAAAGAAACCTGGAGAAAGCCCAACATAATGGTAAGACAAAGGTCCAAAAATAGGGACAGATTCTAAATATTGCTATTATAACCTTAGAAACTCCCGGAATACGTTTTGTGTAAGTGTGCATTTTCAAAGGATATGAAGCTTGAATCTGAAATTTTTGTCATGACTTGCCTAGAAAAAAATGAGGAATAGACCAAAAGTACAAAACAAAAGTCTGGACATTATGTGAAAATCCACACAACTGAGTAGCAGGTAAGTCTTTTGAGATTTTATAATTGAAATACTAGGAAAATGAGGTATATTCCTGTTTCTTTAGTTTTGCAAAATGTATATGATTTTTTTCTTGTACTTTGCTCTGTCTTCTATTCATAAGCCAGTAGAAAGTCTGGTCACTCAATGGTACTTCAGCAGCAGGACTTATTCCTATTGATTCCAGGAAGGAAGTTACCAACTTATAAAAGTCAAAAAATACTTTATTATAACTGGACAGGTTTAAGCACAGAAATTCACACTTTGCTTTTCATCTGACACAGTCAGTATGGAGTTCATCAGAATATAAAACTAAAATACCAGAGACCAGTATATATATATATATATATATATATATATATATATATATATATATATATATATATATACATATATATATATATATATATATATATATATATATATATATATATATGGGTTCCCTTTAAAATTTCGAAAAACTGAAATACCGAATTTCAGTTTTCTGAAATTCTAAGCCAAAAAGCTTGAAATTACAAAACACCAGAAGCGCGAAATTCAAAATCCCGAAGTTTGGAACTTCTGGTGTTGCGGTGTATGAATGGATGTAAGTGCAGGTAAGTCTCTATGAGTGCGTAGGTTATGGACTGTAGTGTATGTTAGTGTGTGTTTTGGTTGTGATGTGTGTGTGCAAGGGGCTGTGAAATGTGTAGGTGTGAGTTACCTTTGTGTGTGTGATTGTGCAGTCTCGGAGTTAGAATATATAAGTAGGGGGGTGTGGGGGTGCAGGGGGGGGTGCAGCCCCCCTGCTTATTTGTATTTAAGGATTGTATGTTTGATTCTGGGGGGAGAGTGTGTGTATGTGTATGTGTGTGTTGTGTTTGTAGTGTATGTTTGGGATTTTAAGTTTTACACTTGTGGTGTTTCGGGCTTGTAAGGTTTCGGGATTTGAATTTTGGAAAACTGAAATTCGGTATTTCAGTTTTTTGAGATTCTCAAGTATATATATATATATATATATATATATATATATATATATATATAATTTCCTCATAATGTGTTAGAGTATGTCTAATTGCACTGCTGCTTAACTGACTCTTTTATTCTGTGGTTATTGTAACAGTAACTTCTACCAGTCTTGTAGATGTTTTGCATGTACTGTGTATCACTATAAATGGTGCTTAACTGCTGCTGCCTATATTAATGCATAGTCTATTTTGCTCTGTGTCCTTAATACTTTCTCTCTACTTCCCTTCAAGCCTGCAACCCTCCTGCTAGTGAATCCCCCAGCGTCTGTGTCCTGCTGTCTAACTGAAGACCTGAACTTTCCTAGTCATCAGCAACATTTCTGTTACCTCCTCCCAGTGCAACCTTACCCTCCATAAACTGTACTGCCTTGAGAAACAGGACTATTTATTTGGAAGTATGTGTACATTACATTTTACAGCTTAACTGAACAATATCCTGTCTCTGTTTTGTGTATGCAAATGCTCCCTGCCAGCACAACCAGCAGCTATAGCCTTCAATACTATATCCCCAATACTCCCAAACTAGCCTCCCTGTTGTTACACACCTTCCTCCTTGTATCTACTTATTGCTATTTTTCTTCTCCTATTTCCCACACTATTACCCATTCTACTTCTGAAAGAGCATTATTTAACAGTACCTGGAGTGTCCACTTGAGGGCAGCAGTACCCTTACACTTCCCATTACTTACCAGCATTCTAGCCTGGGTTATTAAAATAGATTCTTAATCTTTTTGCCTCAGTCTCCTATATTACAGGTCCCTTTGCCACTACATTATACCCTTTTTCAGCTCTCTACTTCCTTACTTCATAGTCCTTTAAAGCATAGATACCTTACTTGCCCTCAGCTCTCTACCTCTCTGATTGTTTTTCCTCTGCACTGGTCTTCTTGGCTCTGCCCAGCTCTGTTGGCCCTGCAGGCTCACTCCACTCCCCTACCCCCAATTCCCACACACCCCCAGTGGTCCCACACTTATACTTCACTGGCCACTCCCCCCTTTTCTCATCCTATCACAAACCCCCTCATCACCAGGCCACTCCCCTATCTCTGTCTCTCCTAAATTGTACTAATTAACTCTCTTTTGAACTACTCCCTCTCCTTTCCAACCTTTTACTACACTAACTACCTCCCAATACTAACTCCTATCCAAACCTCCACTAATTTCTTACCAATATATTTTAAACCCTGCTCATTCTCTTGCAACACTCTCTTCTACTTTTCTACACCACCTACTAACACAAACTACTCCCTACAAAATATACTTATTACTATGGCCCCAATAAATAAAACTCTTTTCACAAACATACTACTCTTAACTACCATAATAGCCTGCCTTACCATACCTTACTCACTCACCTCCTTTGAAAATCTTACTTTACCTAAACAAAACCATTACATCCAACAAACTTTACCATCTTCTTTCAGCTACTCCCTTAACCACAGTAACATAACCTGTACCTCCAACTATATACTACCAAAATATCACAGAGCAACCCACATTATTTACTTCAATACCAAAAAGACTTTTATTAACCTCTATAAACTCCTTAAAGCTATACAACACCCCCAGCAACACCCCCTCCTAGACGGTAATATTCATCCTAACCCTGGCCCCAATTATGACTATACCAATAACCTTGACAATTTAATAGTGCCTATGGTTTCTACATTAACTAAACCATCTAACTCCCTCTTGATTGCTCACCTTAACATTAGAAGTATTAACAATAGAATTTCCCACCTGCATGCTCTCCTTGATGTCCACTCATTTGACATTTTATGTCTTACAGAAACTTGGCTAAAACCATCCACCCTAGACCAGGAAATTACCCCTCCTGGCTACAATATCCTTAGATGTGACCGTAAAATCAAAAAAGGTGGAGGTATAGCCATTCTCTATAAATCTAACCTCCAAATTTCCCCCTTTAATGTACTTCTACCTCAGACATCAAATCTGAAATTCTAACTGCCAAACTCCAAATCAATAACTCCAAATCTATCTAGCTAATTTGCACATATCTCCCCCCAGGTAATAATACCAATACTCTTGAAAACCTACTTAGTTACCTCTCTACCCAACTATCCCAAGAGACAATTGTACTGGGTGAATTTAACATCGACTGGTCCACCTGTAGTTCTCCTAACCCTACTAACCACATAAACCTCTTTGGATTCTCAGAATTAATAACAACTCCTACTAGAATCCACAAACCTAGCAGTAAGGAAACTACTATGGACTGGATCCTTATTAACAGCCACCCTGAAACTTATACTCCAGGAACTCTTCCCAACGATATCCGTGACCATATGCTTACCTACATTATTAGACAAAAAGTCTATATTCCAACTACTCATAATCTCAAAACCTCTCACTCAAAAACATTCTTCAATCCAGACAGCTTCCTCAATGAATTACAAGCATGTGACTGGTCACCACTAACCCATCTTGAACTGGATGAGGATGTTACCTACTTTAATACTAACTTTCTTCAAATCCTTGACTGCCATGCACCATATCATTCTACTAGAATAAGAACCAAATCTGCCCCTAGGCTCACAAAACAAACGAGGCAAAAGATACTCCTCAGAAATAAAATCTGGACTAAATGGAGAGCTACCAAATGTCCAACAGATCACCTCTTCTTTAAACAGCTAAGAAATGCCACCAAGAAAGATATTCTTAGAGACAACAAAGACTTCTACCTTCACCTCCAACAAAGCAGTCAACAAACTCCACAAAAATTTTGGTCAGGGATAAACAAACTTCTTCAGCCAGGTCACCTTACTACTCCAGACCCAGCCGGTTTCAACCATAACAACTCCAACCAGATCCCTGATGCCTTTAATAACTACTTTACAGAAGCCATTCAAACACTAGAAAATTCCTTACCACCCTTCACTGCTTCCCCACTAAATATCCCCAATACTTCATCTCCCAACTTTCATATACAACCTGTATCTACATCTCTCATCTGTAAGTTACTTCAAAAATTGAAACCTTGCACCCCTTCTGCTGACCGTCTCCCATCTGAATACCTACAAATTGCCACAAAAGCCATTGACTTTCCCATCTCTATCTTTATTAACAGAACCATCTCAGAAGGCAAAATCCCTACTTTATGGAAAGTATCCCACATCATCCCTCTACATAAAGGTGGACCTTCTATTGAGCTTTCTAACTTTCGTCCTATTGATTTACTCTCCCCATTAGCTAAGATAATGGAAAAATGTATTCACAAACAACTACTTAACCACTTACTACAAAATAACCTACTAGCAAACTGCCAACATGGCTTTAGGCCATTCCATAGCACATCGACTGCCCTCTTATCCTTTAATGACTCTATAAACAAAAATCATAACAATAACTCTTTTTCCTCTGCACTATTTATTGACCTGTCAAAAGCCTTTGGTATGGTTAACCATAACTTACTTCTAGACAAACTAAAGGCCCATTTTTTCGATCCTCAAGCTATACAATGGTTTAGGTCTTATCTGGTAAACAGACAGCAAGCAGTACTTTGGCATAACAATCTGTCTTCACTACTTCCAGTAAATATTGGAGTACCCCAGGGCTCTATCTTAGGTCCCCTGCTCTTTTCCTTATTTATCAACAATCTACACATGAACATGCCTCAAGCCACCTGCATTCAATATGCTGACGGCTCCACCTTAATCTGTTCAGCCAAGAATATAGCCTCTCTCCACTCTCTCACCCAAACTGTTTTTAATAATGTTGAAAACTAGTTTTTGCAACACTGCCTACTCCTGAATCCCAAAAAAACAAAACTACTGCTTTTTACTCCAACCCATAAATCACCTATTCCATTATTCTCTGTAACCTCTAACAATGGTACCAACATAACCCCAGACACTACAACCCGCCTACTAAGTGTAACAATTGATAATCGTCTCAGCTTTGATGACCACATCAACTGCACCATAAAGTCAGTTAACAAAAAACTTGGTACCCTCTATAGAATTAAACCCTTCCTTACCCCTTCTGCAAGGAAAACTATTGCCCAGACCCACCTAATTTCCACTCTTTTCTATGCCTCTGTTATATATACTAACCTATCCAAAAACAACCTCTCTAAACTCTCCACCTGTTATAATAGCATAGCTAGATTCATTACATGCTCCCCCTTTAAAACTCACCACTGCCTCAACCTCAAACAACTTGAATGGCTAGCATTGCAAAACCACATACTCTGTCAACAACTACTTATTACTCAAAAGATCCTATACCACCCTAACAACACTCCTATCCTCACTAATCTAATTACACCATATAAAAATCTAGCTACACTACGCTCTGCTAATACGCTTCTAGTTTCCTCTATTAAATCCAACAACAAAGCCGGTGAGTCACTTTTCTCAAACACTGCAGGTAAAAACTGGAATCTGCTTCCTTCTGAATTATCAACCCTTGCTTTGACTTCTCTATTTAAAAACATCTTAAAGAACATCTCAAAACTCATTGGCTTTGTCCATGTGCTAACCCAGACTTATATCTTTTTCCCCTTCCTTTTCTACTCCTCTAACCTATGCCTCCAAATCTAGCTATTACCCTTTTCTTCATAATATGAGGATAAAATATAACTTCTTTTTATCTTAACTGAGTCTTGATCATACCTTCTCATGTGTGTAGTATATTGTTTAGTATAATTTTTTACTAAAATTTTTATAGTTTATAATTTTTAATTTTTCTTTGAACAATGTTGCCTCTGTATTTGCTTTATCATGTCTTTTTATATTGTTAACTTTGTCACTGTTCATGCTTGGAGCTTTTCTCCCTGAGCCTCTACTGAAAATGGACATATACCCAGCAAGACTAGCCCAGTCAACAAATGTAAAATTAAAAAAAAAAAAAAAATATATATATATATGTAAAATAAAATAAATAAAAAAAAAAAATATATATATATATATATATATATATATATATACACACACACACACACACACACTTTAGTCTATCAGTAATCCAAATAACTGAATAACTGAATAGTTAAATACATAAGTAATTGAATTGCTGAGTCCATAATCAAGACAAAGTCATACTTTGCTGTGAACATTTTATGAAGCATTTTTTAAAAAAAAATTAAAACATTGATGAAAAACACCTCACAATGCATTATGAGAGAGAGAGAGAGAGAGAGAGATGGTGATATATATATTTATATATATATATATATATATATATATATATATATATACACTGTATATATACAGTATACTCCCAGTTAGATGCCGGATAAAGTACAGTTGTGTAAAATCTTACTATAACGGTAGATGTCCTTGCATTCACTGCTGCAGTACTCATTACAAATGGGATTCCCTACCATGAAGCCTATCATCCAGCAAGTTTACCAAAGTCTACCATTGCTTTAGGGTATGCTGAATTTCACCTACACACTCCTTGCGTAGCATATGGCATAAAGGTGATGCTCAGGCGTACCATCCTTAGAACTGATTGCTCCAGTAGTAGTCCAAGGAAAACCAAAGAGAACCTGCACATCCAGGAAGGAAAAAAGACTAAGGGGTGGTGGAGGGAGTGAATACTACAGCAGTGAAGGCAAGGACACCTACCGTTATGGTAAGAGTTGACACAACTGTACTATGTCCTTACATTCACTGCTGTAGTATTCATTACAAATAGGAGAGTGCCAAAGCTCAAGAAGAAACTTGGGAGGAGGAAGCAGCAGAGCCCTCTAAGAAGCCATGAAGAATGGCATCAGCAAAACCAGCTCTAGCTCTGGAGATTCCATCAAACTGGTAATGTTTGGTAAAGGTATGCACAAATGTCCAGGTAGTAGCTTCAAGAATGGAATTAGTGTCGAACCCCTTGAAAAAAGCACCAGAAGAAGCCACAGCTATAGAAGTCTCTCACCATGAAAAGTAGCTCAGTCTGTTAAATGCCTTGCATGCGGTACATTTTGGATGGCACAGTGGTGCAGCAGTTGTGTTGTTGTCTCACAACAAGAGGTTTTTCAGTTCGATTCTCAGATGGGATTCCTTCTGTGTGGAGTCTGCATGTCCTCCCTGTATCCATGTGGGTTTCCTCCTTGTGCTCTGGTTTCCATCCATGTTGCAAAGACATGCGTCTGGAGAATTTTCCCTGGGCATCTGCTGAAAATTGGCTTTGTTCTAAGTCAGACTTTTCCTGTAAGCAAATATTAAATATAAAAATAAATAAAAAAAGTGTAACAAAAGGAAATAGCCTTTGAAATCCAAGTAGAAATAGTTTGCTTGGAAACAGCCAAACCTAAAGACCTAGGATGCAATGAAACAAACAACTGGTCTGACAGCTTTAGTTTTATCCAAATAAAATCCGAGCTGTCTATGCACATCTAAGTTATGCAGCACCCTCTCACTGTCAGATTGTGGGGAGGGGAAAAAAGTAGGCAAATTAACTCACCTTGGGCATAAAAGAGGGGTTAGTATACAAGGACAGCCTGTCCTCATGAAATATTAAAAAAAGTGGACAAGTCATAAGGACTTGCAACTCAGACACCTGTCTGGCAGATGTACAACTGTCTTCCAAGAACAATGTTATAAGGAAGCTGAAACAGCAAGCCCAAAAGGAGCCTGAGTTAACTTTTACAGAACAAAATTAAGATCCCAGGAAGGAGGAACAGGCTTCCTGGAAGGTCTAATATTAAGGATGCCTTTAAGAGATTGCTTAGCTTCAGATCTAGAAGCTAACAAGGGAGTTAAAGGCAGACAAGCAGAAAGAGCTGATAAGTGACCCTTAATAGAAGAACAGGCTAAACCAGCATTGAGCAACTCACACAAATAAGAGCGATCCAAAGGAACAGCCACAGAAAGTGGGTCCAGGTCACGAGAAAGACACCAAATAGAAAACCTTGTCCATTTAGACAAGTAGGATTTCCTAGTTATAGGTTTTCTGGCCTCCTGCAGGACCTGCAGTATGTCCTCAGAAATAAAGGTGTCTATGAGGGATCAAAACCCTATCACCCACAGTGTCAATTGAAGCATGATGGTGAGGATGGATGAGAGACCCATAGTCTTGTGTGAGGAGGTCCACCCTGTGAGGTAACTTGTGATGATTGCCTTTGGCTAGATGCAGAAGTAGAGGAAACCAGTGCTGCCATGGCCAAAAAGGTGTCACCAACAGAAGTTTGGGAGCATCCTGCTGAATCTTGAACAGAACTCTCAGAATGAGAGGAAAGGGAGGGAATGCATAAAGAAACATCCCCTTCCAAGAAAATTAGAGGGCATCCACCTTCCATACCAGAGGACCAGGGACTCTGGAACAAAACAGAGGAAGTTGATTGTTCAGAGGGGAGGCAAAGAGATCTACTTGAGGAGTACCCTACTGGTGAACAATGTCCAGAAACACATCCCTGTGAAGCATCCATTTGTAGGACTGAGTGAAGGACCGGTTCAGATTTTCTGCTACAATGTTCTGATCTGAAGGAATATAAACTGCCTGAAGAGTCACCTGATACGAGATAGCCAGATCCCATACCAGAAGTGTCAGTCTGCAAAGAAGGTAAGATCTTGCTCCTCCCCTGTGTTTTGATATACCACATAACTGTGATATTGTCTGTGAATACCTTGAGAGGCCCCAGATAGAAAAGAGGATGAAAGGCCTGAAGAGCCAGCATAAGAGCTCTCATCTCTTTGATGTTAATGTGCTCCTTTTGCTGATGAGGCAATCACACTCCCTGAACCCTCAGAGAGCCAAACGTTGCTCACCATCCAACATCTGAAGCATCTGTGAACAGATCCTGAGAGGGAAGAGGGGGTTGTAAAGGGAGCCTTGGATTCAGACACAATTGCTGAATCTACCATAGAAGTTCTTTCTTGAGGAATGGGAGAAGAGGAAATGTAAAGTCTAGAGGATGCACATGCTGAAGCCACACTGACATCGACTTCAGAAACCATTGGAATTTCCTCATGTGGAGTTTGACCAGAGGGATCATTGGAATGGTGGAAGCCATGAACCCCAAAGCTCTCAGAAACTCCCTGGCTGTAATAGAGACCAGGGGAAGAATAGTTTGAAAGTAAGAAATGAGAGTTAAGGCCTTTGGAGGAGGCAGGGTTGCCAACATTGGCACTGTCTGAATCCTGCAACTCAGAAATACATGATCCTGAGAAGGAGTCAGGAAAGACATTTTGAAGTTTATTGTGAACCCCAGGCTCTGAAGAAGAGAAGAAAAATGGTAAAATGAAGATTTTGCAAAAGAATCTCTGGAGAGGATGCTTGAATCAGCAGGTCATCCAAGTTAGGAAAGATTTGGATCCCTTGAAGCCTGCAAAAAGCAATCACAGGAGCAAGGCATATGGTGAATACCTTTAGGGCAGTAGAAAGACCAAAGGGCAAAGCACAGAGCTGAAAATGGCAGGAAGCAACAGAGAAATGCAAAAATCTCCTGAAAAGAGAATGGATCAGAATATGGCGATAAGCATCCTTGAGATCCAGAGACACCAGAAAGGGCTGAGTGAGCAAGAGAGGAAAAACAGACTGAAGGGACAACATCTGAAAGGAAGGCACCTTCAGAAAAGTGTTTACATGATAGAGGTCTAGAATAGGTCTCCAAGTATCTTCTTTTCCTGGGAATAGAAACATTCTTGAATAAAACCCTTTTCCCCTTTGGGACACAGACACCTCTTGAATAGTACCCTGAGACAAGAGATCTCAAAAAACCTCTGGGAAAAAAGGATGTTCTTCCTGAGAAGGCTGAGTTATGCCCATAAAAGGAGGACAGGAAATCCAGACCATGAAGTATCCCTGCCGAATGATTGACAGAACCCAGGAATCCTGGGTGATTTGGAGCCAAACAGGAAGAGAAAGAGGAAAACAAAGAGAAAGGGGAATGTGGCTGGGAGCAGGTAGATAGTCAGACAGCACCTGGTTTGTCATTAAAGGAAGGCTTTAGAATCCCTGCAGACTGAGTGACCTTAGCAGGAGCAATCTGTTTACCATCCCTTTTACCTTTAGAAGGAGGGCAAGATTCCCTATGAACAAAGGCTGGCTTAGAAGGGTAGTTTCACTGAAATCTGGGCACAGGAGAAACAAACACATGTTTAAGCTCCTGTAAAGCCTTTCAGCTTGTCCTGAAGAGACTTAAATAAACCAGCAGCCGCTTCCACAAACAAAAGTTCATTATCCAGAGGAGCATCCATCAACTTAGCCTTAATAGCAATGGGTAAAGGTTGAAGCCTAAACCAAGAATACCTCCTCAGTACTTAAACAAAAGCAGAAACCCTAGAAGAGGTATCTGCTGCATCATAACTACATTTTATAGAATGCTGAACTACTTGACAGGAAGTCCCTAGCCAGGAAAGAGCAGAAGATTTGCTCTCAGAGTCTGGAAGATCAGAAAAAAGCTGATAAGCCTGAGAAAGAAGAGCCAACACATACCTAGAGATATGGGTCTGCTAATTAACAGCCCTAAAAGCTAGGGTAGCTATAGTATAAACCTTCTTACCCAGGCTATCCATGGTTCTACTGTCCTTGTCAGAAGGCAGCAACTTGGACGATGCAATTGAGATGGCTTATCAGAGGCTACAGACACCACAGAGGGGTCAGCAGCAGGGCATTTAAACAAAAAGGAAAAATCCTCAGGCACCTTATAAAATCTATCAGACTTCTTGGGAGCAGGGGACAGAGAATCCAGCACTTTAGAGGCATTGGATAAAGTATCCAATAAAGCAGCTAAGAGAGGAGGAATGGCCGCAGGTTTAGGAGATTCTATCTGCAGTAACTCACAGTACCTCTTATGGATATCTAAAACCTAGGCATAATCCTACATAAAAAAATCCATCATTCTAGAGATTGTGTCCCAGAAGAAAATTTCCTCAAAAGGATTATCTAGAGTATGACAGTCCTCCACATGAGACCAGTAGTCTAAAGGAGAAGGAATCTGGGTAGAATAATCAAGGGATTCTTCATCAGAATCCAAGTCTTCTTTAGAAGATTTCAATTCTCTGGGTCTTTTAGGGGATGAAGAGGATCAAGGAGGAACAGGAACCAAAACCTCTTGAGAAGGCCTTAAAGACAGTAAAGCATTAAATAACCCCTGGGTAAAGGCCTGCCACTCACTCTGTGGATCTCTAGGAGCAGAGGAAACAGAATTAGTTTTCTGTTTCTTTTTTAAGGCGACGTCCATCCTAGAAACCTGAGAAGGTCCTGACTCAGGACGGCATTCCACAACTGTAGTAGGAACTTCTTCCCTAAAAAGAAACTGTGGACCCCCCACCAGACCCCTTGGAAACAATTAACCATGGTTCCCCCTGAACACCAAAAATGGACACCTGTAAAGCCTTGTTGGGCATGCTGCCTGCCAGATCCTTGCCAGCCTCCAACCCAGACTTGGCAGAAGAATCTGACAAAACAATGAGGCGAGTCTCCAGGTTTGTAATAACCTTGTGAGAAACTCTCAGCAGAGGCTGGACAGAGGAAGAGTCTGGTCTTACCTTTTGCACCTTCCTCTTCCCTGATGGCTGACCCTAGGGGCAGGAAGTTCCATCCATAGTATCTTTAGCAAGAACCTTAAGATGTTGGTTCTCAAGATACAATGAAAGGGAAGAAAGCCTACTATGAAGAGTTTTAGGGACAAATGCCTGACAAATTGAACAAGATGTATGGTCGTGAGCAGCTCCTAGGCAAAAAAAGACACTTATTATAGAGGTCTATATGGGGAATCAGTCTCTCACACTTTCATTTACCCTTCCTGGATGATACTAACCCCCCAAACAGCACAAAACAACCAGAAAAAAAAAAAAAAAAAAGCAACTGGGTACTTATCTGCAACTGCAAGGACTTCAGAAAACAGAAAAAAATCATCACCGAACAGACCGATTGTTAAAAACAGGGTTCAGACTGGCAGCAAAGAAGTTCTGAGGATGGTACACCTGAACATCACCTTTATGCCCTACGGTGCACAAGAATTGTGTAGGTGACGTTCAGCATACCTTAAAGCAATGGTAGACTTTGGTAAACTAGCTGGATGGTGGGCTTCACAGCAGGGAATCCCATTTGTAATGAATATTGCAGCCGTGAATATAAGGACATCTGTAGTTTCTGGTTGCTTGAGAGTTACTATTAGAAATAGTCCTGACTAATACTGTACACTATACTATTTGTTTGGTTTGACTTGTTCTCAGGTTAGGGAGAGATGGAATTTATTCCTGTCTTGCTTTTGAAAACTCTAAAACTGTAAAAACATAAGGTATGTTTCTGCAGGGAGAAAACAGAAAGTGCAACACATGAAAATTGTACCGTATTTCTTCGATTTTTTATTTTTTTTTTTGCTGGTTGCTTGAGTTCTGGTTAACTGAGAGTTTACTATATATATATATATATATATATATATATATATATATATATATATATAGATAGATAGATATAGATATAGATATAAAATGTATATAAAAGCAAATGTATTAATATATAAAAATATGAAAGCAAAGTGTGAATTTATGTGCTGAAACCTGTCCATTCGATTATAATAAATTATTTTTTGGCTTTTATACGTTGGTGGTTTCTTTTCTGGAGTTGGTCGGACTTGCTATGTGTCTCCCTGGTGGATTTATTGGTTGTTTTATGGTTTCGTTTGTCTTTGAATCTATCTTTTGGTTTCATTCTGCCTTAATTTTATTGGTATATACTCAATTTACAATGAAGATGGTGGTTGGGCTGTCTAATCCGAGTGCTTGTTTTTGAATAGCAATGAGCTGTTATTGGGTAATTGTTATATAACAATCAACAAAAAAAATTAAAATTCTGCTACAGCTAGCAGGAATAGCTAGGAATATAATATAGGAAATTTCTTTCATACAATAATGTTTATCCATTAGACAGAGCTTGATTAACAATGATATTATTATGAATGCTCTGGTACAATATTAGCAAAAATTATAATCATTCACTATTATACATATTTGAAATATTTATTTCTAGGTAAGCTATGGGGCGACTGTTACAGCTTTAAGTGACAAAAATCAGTTTCCATCTTTTCTTCGAACAATTCCAAGTGGTTTCTACCAGTCCATCGGTATAGCTCACTTGGTCCTACATTTTGGCTGGACATGGGTTGGAATTTTATCAGATAGTAATGACTATGGCTTGCAAGGCAGCCTTACAATAAAAGAAGAACTTGTCAAAGCTGGAGCTTGCATTGCTTTTTTTGAAACAATACCTGCAGTTTACTCTCAGATGAAGATTCAGCACATAAGTGAAACAATTCAGAAATCATCTGCAAGTGTAATAGTGACATTTTCAATTGATACTGACCTCTATCCCGTTATGCAGGTGATTGGCCAGAATAACATAACTGGAAAAGTCTGGATCGCCAGTAATGACTGGGCACAGTCTTACCTGTTTATAAAGAATGAGTTTTTGAGAACTTTACAAGGAACTCTTGGCTTTGTGGTAAGGAGAGGGGATATATCAGGCTTCACCAAGTACATTTATAGCCTTAATCCTTACATTAATCCAGATGATATATTTCTGAAAATATTTTGGGAACTTGTTTATGAATGTAAATTGCAGATCCTGGATAACATAAATAGGAATTTAACCAGAGAATCAAAAATCTGCAGAGGTGATGAAAAATTAGAGGGCATGAAAATGGATTTTTTTAACCTTGCTGACTTAAGAACTACATATAATGCCTATAATGCTATATATGCTGTTGCCCATGCTTTACAGGACATGATTTCCTGCAAATATGCAGAAGGACCATTTGGTAACAGCACTTGTGCAATGATGCATAATTTTGAGCCATGGCAGGTAAAACAGTGCACTATCATAGAATATGGATAAATATAAATATAAATATTTGTTAAGCTTAGCTTATCACTATAATGTGGCAGGCTGTTATGTTGCAGAAGAAATAGACCATTAATTTACATAGTGTTTTAAGTATGCAGTGTCGAATACAAATATGTATGAAGTGCTTCTATGACTTAATGGGGCTGCTCAGTCTGTACCAGTCAATGTTCTGTCACATTGTGGACCTTACTTTTGCATTTTAGTTAATGTGTGTGTTTGAGATTAGTATAATAGATGTACAAAACAGATCAAACAAAATGTAGTGAGTTTCATTTCTTTGAGCACATTCCACAAAAACTGCTCTATGTTGAGCAAACTCCATATTAGAATAATTATTTTCTATGGGAATCGGGTGCAGTGGTAGCGTTGTTGCCTCACAGCAAGAGGTTCTCCCGTTCTATTCTCGGCTGGAGTGCTGGGAGTGCCTTCTTCGTGGAGTCTGCATGTCCTCCCCGCGGTTGGGTGGGCGTTTGAAAGACATGCGTAAATGGGCATGCCTTCGTTGAAGGTTGAACGTCGAGCTGGCAACTCAGCGTTCGTGAAAATCTACTGCCAATCATTAGCGGACCGGAGTTCCGCTGTGGCGACCCCTAACCAGGAAAAGCTGAAAGACAACAACAACATTTTCTATGGGAATCTTAACAGAAGAAGACCCTTTACACCATCACCATATGATCATTACATTATAAGAGAAAGAAGAATTTTCTTAAAGTGACAATTTTGCAGAAAGGTGCTGTTGGGTTACTGACAAGTTGTACAGCATTTAACTCTGTCTTGCTGATTTGTAACTATTACTGCTCTAAATGTGATTATTTATTATATTTTATGGTTATATACAAAGCATCTCTACACTCAATAATACAGAAATATAGAAAACATAGAGACCAAAGAAGCTGCATACTGCATCTGACATCTGCCGTGTATTAGAAGACCTCAACAAAATGTATAGAATGACTCTCTTATGTCAATTACTGCATATCAGCATTCTGTTATGAATGCATTTTCAAGATGTAATGTAAAGCCAAGCCCCAGTTTCATACTTTAATTTGCTAGATTGATGAGCAATTGATTCTTATCCCTGTTTTACCTTCATGGTTTTCTCATGCCTCCGTTAAATATTTTTTTCCTTTTCTGGTCATTATCTGACCATCTAGCCTCTCCCCCTCAAACAATACTTATGCATTCAATCCCCTTGAGGAAGCACAGCTGGAGCCCATTTGTACCTCTTAGAGTGATGGTCAAGAATTGTGAGTGATTAGGGTTTTCCTATTAAGGTCCTACATTGCTCCATGCATATAGCTGCAGATGTTTAAGCAAAGGAATGCGATGGGCACATGTGACAGGTGTCACTCAATTTCATGAGTGATACAACTCTGAAATGCTCTATCACCTTCTAACAAGAGCGACTATTTGAACTTTAGGCTTCATTAGGGGATCTTTATGCAGAGTGTGTATCTTACATGTGCATGTTCTGCTCTCCCCATGAGAGAGGTGTGCAGGCAGTACCTCATCCAGAAAGTACAGTTTTGTACCTACCATAAATGTAGATGTTCGAGTGCTAATACAGCTGCAGTAATCACATATGGGTTCTCTGCCATCAGGCAGGTCCTCGGTCGGCCGAATTCCAAAGTCTTGGTCCGGTGTCGGTTGTTGTCGCCTTCTTCCCTGACGTCAGTGTGACAGGGAAGTCACAGCCGATGCCATATTCTTCAGTCTTTATTGCCCTAGATGTCAGGTGACCCCAAAAGGAAGGCAATACATAAATTATATAGCTATATGTATATATATACAAGCAATGCAATGTTATCAAAAAAGAGTAGTTGCAAGCAAATACACCATAGGAGGATAACCCAAAATAGGATGTATGAGGAGGAGTTAGCCACTAATCCTTTACCTAGAGGGGAAGGAGGGAGGGAAACCTGTACTGCAGCTGTATTAGCACTCGAACATCTACATTTATGGTAGGTACAAAACTGTACTATGTTCATCGTGCATACAGCTGCAGTAATCACATATGGGTAGAGTCCCAAAGCTACGCAGAGGGTGGTAGGCACTAGGTGGAACTGGGATGAGCCAGAATGCCCTGCAACACAGCAATAGCGAAGCCTGCTCTAGTTTTGGAATATAAAGGCAGGTGGTAGTGTCTTGTGAAGGTATGTACAGAACTCCAAGTGGCTGCCTCCAAAATATCTTTGGTAGGAACTCCTCTGAGGAAGGCTGTAGAAGTAGCTGTGGCCCTGGTGGAGTGGGGTCTGATGCCTACAGGGACAGGTTTCCCATGATAGGAGTAACAGAATCGTATGCAGTGACCTATCCATTTTGAAATAGTCTGTTTGGTAACAGGCTTTCCTTGAGCTCCTACAGCATAGGACACAAAAAGTTCTTCAGATTTCCTGAAAGGCTTTGTTCTGTCCAAATAATAATGTAGCTGTCTATGGATGTTTAAGGAATGTAGCAGCTTTTCCCCTTTGTTTTGAGGGTTGGGGTAGAAGGTAGGTAAGTGTATGGCTTGATTTAAAGCTACCCTGAATACCACTTTAGGCATAAATGACGGGTTGGTTCGAAGGGAGACCCTGTCCTGATGGAAGATGAGAAAGGGCTGTACAGCCATGAGGGCTTGTAGTTCCGAAACCCTACGAGCTGAGGTAATGGCCAGAAGGAAAGCTGTTTTCCAGGACAAATATTGCAAATCTGTTGAGGCAGCTGGCTCAAAGGGAGGCAATGTTAATTTTTCTAGAATGTAATTAAGATCCCAGGCTGGCACTGGTTGTTTCCTTGGGGGTCTTATATTCTTAGCCCCTCTGAGGAATTGTCTTAAAAGTGGGTGAGAGAATAAAGGTGGATCCGTATTGAATTCTGCAGAAATGGCTGAGGCGTGGATTTTTATGGAGGAAAATGAAAGTCCACTATTCAGCAGCTCAGCTAGATACTGTAATACCTGAGGCAAATTCAGTTTTCTAGGGTCCTGGCCTTTTTTCTCATTCCAAGAGCAAAACCGTTTCCTTTTTGCGGAGTAAGTCTTCCTAGTAGATGGCCTCCTGGCCTCCAGAATGACATCCTGCACCTCTTTGGTGAGTAGGGTCTGTTGTGGTGTTAAGGAATTTTCCATGCAGCGAGATTGAGTGTTTTCAGCTGACTGTGAAGAGTTTTGTAGCTGTGCTGAGTCAGCAGAAGAGGCATTAGAGGTAGTGGCCAGGGAGGAGTATGTGTTAGGCTCCTTAGGAGTGGGTACCAGTGCTGTTTTGGCCAGTCTGGAGCAATCAGTATCATCTTCGGTCTGTCTGCTCTTGCTTTCAAGAGCACCTTAGGTAGAAGAGGCAGAGGTGGGAAAGCGTAGACTGTCCATCCTGTCCAACTGAATGAAAGGGCGTCCACTCTCCAGGCCTTTGGGTGAAAGGTCCTTGAACAAAACTTTTCCAGTTGATGATTCCTGTGGGAGGCGAAGAGATCTATGTCTGACCTTCCACACGCTTGGATTATCTTTGTAAACACCTGTGGATGCAACTTCCATTCGTGTGGATCTGTCATATTTATGCTTAGATTGTCTGCCAGCGTGTTTTCCAAACCTGGCAAGTACTGTGCTTGAAGTTCAATTTGCCATTCCAGAGCCAAGTTCCAAAGTGTCATGGCTAGTCTGCACAGGGGATATGAGTGTGTTCCTCCTTGTTTGTTTATGTACCACATTACTGTGGTGTTGTCTGTTCTTATAAGCAATTGTCCTGGATGCAGGAGGTCCTTGAAAGCTGTAATTGCATTTATCGCTGCTAGCATTTCTTTTTGATTGATGTGAAGGTGCTTTTCCTTTTGGGACCATTTGCCCTGAATGCACCTGTCTGTCATGTGCGCCCCCCAGGCGTAATCTGAGGCGTCTGTTGTGATGACTTGATTTGCTTGAGGCTTGCAGAATGGGAGGCCTGTGTTTGTTTGACATGCTTGGGCCCACCATAGAAATTCCTTTTGCAAACAGGGAATTATTGGTATTATTGTTTCCAAGCTGTGGCTGTGTTGAGACCATAGGTTTTTTAGGTACCACTGAAGTTTCCTCATATGCAACTTTGCACATGGGATTAAAAGAATGCAAGATGCCATGAAACCCAGAGCCTGCAGGATTTTCCTTGCAGTAAGCCTGGTACAATTTGCTAATGTTTTGAAGTACTGAGTTAGTTGCCCCTGTTTTTCTGGTGTAAGATAGGCCATCTGGGTGTTTGTGTCCAAGCTGGCACCCAGGAAAGTTATTTTCTGAGATGGTGTTAGCCTGGATTTCTCTTTGTTGATTGTGTATCCCAGAGAATTCAGTAACCGTGTTGCATAAGCCAGATGTTCCAGAAGTGTGTGTTTGCTGTCTGCTTGGATCAGGCAGTCGTCCAAATAAGGGTAAATTTGTATCCCTTGAAGTCTGCAGTATGCAATTACTGATGCCAGGCATTTCGTTAATACTCTGGGTGCAGAGAATTGATAGTGGATTGAACTTGCAAGAAATCTGAGGTATCTTCTGCAGCTTTGTCTGATTGGGACATGCAGGTATGCCTCCTTGAGGTCCAATGTTACCAGCCAAAACTCCTTGCCCAGCATGGGAAGAAGCTGCTGTAATGTGAGCATCTTGAATTTTGGTACGAGTAGAAATGTATTTAGGATGTATAAGTCCAAAATGGGTCTCCAGTCGGTTCCTTTTCTTGGTACCAGAAAAAGTCTGGAATAAAAACCTTGACCTTGTTCGTGAGTAGGAACCTCTTGAATAGCTTTCATTTCCATGAGTTTTGAAATTTGTATTTGCGCCTCTGCCCTTTGATTGTGTGGCAGGTTTGGCATGCCTCTCATTTTTGGAAGAGTGTGAAAATGAAATCTGTAGCCTCGGTTTATAATGTCCAGGATCCATTTGTCTGTTGTGATAATATGCCAGTTTCTTGTAAATAGTGCCAGCTTTCCTCCCAGGGGAGCTGCCAGCTGGGAATTGCTGGGCAGGAAAAGGAGGAAGTCATTGGGTTTGCTTTCTGTATTGTTGTGCACTGTCTTCGCCACCTCTTGGTGCTGGAGTTTGCCATTGTCTGCCTCTATATGATCCTTGAGATTGTCCTCTGCCCCTTGTGTGCCTGTATCTACCTCTTTGGGGCTTGTCCGTGGCTGGAAAGGACCAGTTTTTAGAAGGCCAATTTCTGCTAAAACGTGGTGGCTGTACCTGTAGAAAGGCCTTGACAGTTTGCATAGATTTAGCTTTCTCTTCCATTTTTCGTAGTATCTCCTCAGCATTAGTACCAAATAACACATCCTTTTGTAAAGGAGCATCTAACAGTTTAGCTTTAACATGATCAGGCAAGCTTTGTTCCCTAAGCCAGGCATGTCTACGAATAACTGATCCTGTAACAGCAGCTCTACTTGAGGCCTCTAAGGCATCATAGCCACATTGTAAGGTGTGTTTACCCACTTGTTCTGCACTATGCATCATATCCTGCAATTCCTTTAAATCTGGTTGTTCAGGCTGAGACATTTTGTTTCTTAATTGTGATAACAGAAACTGCTGATATTTAAGCATATGGAACTGACAATTTAAGGCTCTCATGGCTAGGGTGGCCGAGGTGTATACCTTTTTTCCCCACCTTTCTAAGGATCTAGATTCTCTTTCGGAAGGTAGTGGATTCTTAGCAGTAGAGGCCTTCACTGGGGCCTTGAGAAATGGTTTCAGGGTTAGCATTATGGCTTTTGAACAGAAATTGGTGAGAATTAGGGACTCTGTAGTACCTATCAGGTTTGAAGGGGCAGGAGGCAGGGAATCCGGATTAAGACAAGCCTCCGAGTAAACATCATCAAGTATGTCCAGGACAGGAGGTATAGCCAGAGGTCTGTGCTGAGGTAACAAAAGAAATTTCCTAAGTCTTTTCTTGGAATCAGAAAAGTCTTGGCCTTCCCAATGGAAGTGCTCCCTCAAGGTGTGCAAGGTTTCCCCAAAGGAAAAATCCTCTGGGGGAGATACAGAAGGAATGGACTGTTCTGCATCAGAATCTTCATAAGGGGAGTACGAGTGTTCCTCTACATCAGAATGTTCTGAGACAATGGAGCCCTGTTCAGAAGAGGGGGAATCTTCCTCCACTCTGGGTCTCTTGTCTGGAGGGGGCTGGGAGCCCCTGATAAGGGTAATTAAATCCTCAGCCATTTTAAGCATCTGCTTTTTAGGCATGGGGCCTGGGGATGGGCCCTGTGCAACAGGCCTCTTGGGATGCATGGCTGATTTGGTCTTAGTAAAGGCCTTAATGGAAAAGGAAGAAGAGGGCCTAAATACACCCTGGGAGGAAGTGGACCTGTCCCCATTAGGAGGTTCAACACTAACAGTAGTTTCGGTGGTTGTAGTCTGAGTAAGGGCAGAGGTATCTGCGGTCTCGGGTACAGAAGACACCGCCAAGGAAGTGTCGTCGGTAGTCAGGGACTGCATAGGCGTCTCGCTGAGAACCGGATCACGTGTAGCCAGTTTTGGCGTGGTGTCGGTGGAGACCGCGGACCTCGTGTGTCAGTCTTTGTCCTTGCGTATTTTGGACAAAACGGTAGTCGGAGGATCCGACGACATTTTATAATCAAAGGCTTTACCAAAATAATGTTGGGCGAACTCCGCCCGACGCTTAATAGTGCGTTTATTGAAAGTCGCACAAAAGCGACAGCCTGAGACGTCGTGGTCTGGGCCTAAACAAGGTATGCAGAGGGAATGGAAATCCTTATACGGTATTTGCTTCCCACAAGAAATACAATTGTTAACTTTGTCTGACATCGGTCTGAGGCAAGAAAAGTTTCCCCAATGGGGTGCTTAGCTTTAAAGAAGACTTCGGTTTCCAATTTTTCGTAAATTCAGGAGCTGGCCGACCGGCACTTGCGAACTGCTTCTGCTTCGGGCACCGTGCGGCAAAAAAGACTGGGGAATATGGCGTCAGCTGTGACTTATATACCCCTGTCGCACTGACGTCAGGGAAGAAGGCGACAACAACCGACGCCGGACCAAGACTTTGGAATTTGGCCGACCGAGGACCCGCCTGATGGCAGAGAACCCATATGTGATTACTGCAGCTGTATGCACGATGAACATCCACAGCTCGCTCATCTAGCAGCACGTGCTGGTCCCTGATTTGGAGCAAAAAAAAATGTCATGCTTTTCACTAAAAGAGCAAGCCAGGTCTGTTTTTGTACCCTTCGTCTCTAAATTGTGGTGCAAAAAAAAAAAAAAAAGTCATACTTCTGGACTAAAAACACTTTCTACTCTTAAAAAAAATGTAGCACACTGCAACACTGAAACACTTTAGCCTTGAGTGTAAAACCTGAAAAACAGTTATCAGCATTCATTGTATACCAGCTTTCAGAAATGCCTTTTATGAAATGGATGCTGATACTACACTGATCATCATCTTCAGATCATACCCTCTAACACCTTGTGCCTGAGGCAGTTGTCTTCTTTGACCCCACCCTAGCTATGCCTCTGGCTTCATTTCTCCTCTTTCTTCCCTTATCAGCTCATTCAATGCTGCATGAGGTGAAGCATGAGGTGAAGCATGTCAGCTAGATAACAATTTTAGCGACTTCCATTCCTGTGAATCTAATCCATCTGAAAAACACTTTCAACAAACATGACTTTGCCCTTTTCCTTCACTCTTAAGAGACAGTGGACTTACTATACATAAGTTAATGGAGGTGCAACAATGTACTTCCACATGAGGGGGTGCAGGAGGCTTGCTTCCTGCAGCAAACATTTATGTTTTTGCTCACTTAAGGTGTTTTTCAGCAGAAATGTTTCACAGGAATGGTCTCAATGAAACTGCTTTTAGCATGATGACAAGAGTTGTGCCAGAGCCACTAGCCATGTTTAGGTCATCAGGTCATAGACATATAGCTGCAGATATTCAAGAAAAAGAATATGGTAAAAAGATCCCATTGGTATCTGGGCCATTAACCATGCTTGAATCACCTGGTTTTGTTTTGATGTTTTGATATCCTTGTAGTTCTGCAAATTCTTGAATAATAAAGCACTCATTGCTGTTATTATTATTATATTAAACTGCAGTTATAATACTTTGAAAACATGAATTATTTGACTGATATTAGCTAAGAGGAATTAACTAGAATATAATGCATATATATTGCTATATTGTAAGTGGCCCCAATAGGCAGAAACACATTTGGGATATGTGCAAGTTGCCTATCTCTCTATTTTTCCTAACAACATTAAGGAATGCAATTGTTATACTTGTTACACATTAATATTGTCTATTTTTGTAGAAGTGACTTTCTTGCTATGGTAGGTAAATCATTTCCTGTATAACTTTAGTGTGAATATCATTTTCCCCCATAATCCATGAGAGATTGCAAGTTGAATACCATCATGCTGCCCCAGATCTAAGGTTAAAAACGACGTAAATGTAGAATTGTTTTCCTTTAATATACAGTATAGCTGTGGTAGCTTCATTCTGCACATAAATACTCTCCTAATGAAGATATGATATTAAAAGAAGCATCCAGAAACACTTTTATTGCATTGTCACTTGTGCCATAGTCAAACTTACATTTATATAAATAGAAAACAAAATATTATACGAGATATATTCTTTTGTAAAATATATTTAATCCAACATTACATACATTTGTTAATTCCTGTCTTCCCTTAAACCTCACTCCTCCTCCAAACCATCTTTCTGTATGTATTGTTCCCACCATTTCCATTTTTTCTATGTAATTGGCTCCTACCCATTTCTAAAAATCCTACTTCCAGTTCTTTTGTCTCTGTTACAATATTTACGAATTCAAATATGGTTGGTTTAGACGTTGATTTCCTTTTTCTAGTAGCTGTTGTTTTGGCAGCCAACAGAATTAAATTGAACAAGGTCTTACTATGTCTACACAATTCAAATCCTGTATCCGAGCTCAAAAAAGTCATTTTCTGAGTTACATTCATTTGCTCGGCCAATATTTCTTACTCTCCAAAGACATATAGGTTCATAGGTGTGTAATAGGCTACTGGCTCTGGAGCCTTTACAAGCCTAGACCATAGAAGTGCCCTGGCTTCATGCCGCCCAACCTCAGTTCCCAGTGCATCTGTCAAGTAGAACCACGGGAGTGATCCCCAGGGTGAATTTTCTATTTCCCATCCACTCATCAAGATTTCTCTTGAAGAGGGTCAGTGAGGTGCTCTGCTTGACATGTATGGAAAGTCTGTTCCAGAGCATGGGCAGTCTCTGGGTTATGAACCTGTCCCTCTAGCATATTCTGTTGATTGTGGTAATGAGGTTGAGGTCTCTGGAGCGTGTGGTGTGGAGAGATTGGGATTTTTTTAGCTGTAGCATTTCTAACAGAGCTCTGTCAGACACAGCTTTGTAAGTCAAGCAGAGATTGCCTCTTAGTAGATGATATGAGACAGAGAATAGCTGGAGTTTTTTGAGTCTGTCCATATAGGACATGTGTTTAAGGCCTAGGATCCTCTTCATAAGGTACTTTTGTGGCCTTTCCCGCTGTTGCATGTGTCTAGTGAGGTACATGCTAAATGGGGCATTATACTCGATGATTGGCCTAATGAGGGAAGAGTACAGAGAGATGATGACCTCTTTCTTCCTTGATGCAAAACCCTTGGTAATGACATGTACCACATAGAAGGACTTTCTGACCACTGTGGCTATATGGTGGTTGAAGGAGGCGTTGCTGTCAACCTGTGTCCCTAGGTCTTTTATAACACCTTCAGTGCTCACTGGGCTCTCATCGATGTGGTAATTACTGGGAACTGAGTTTTTCCCAAAGTGGATGATGATGCATTTATGGCATTAAGTTTAATGCCATGTTTTTGACACTAGTCATTGGTCTCAGGACCAGGACCTATCCCTGTGGGCCTCCACTCATGACTGGTCGGCAGTCTGACTTGGAGTCCGCTACTTTCACACTGTGGATTCTGTCTGTGAGCCAATTTGCAACCCACCTAGTGATATAGGGGTTGATGCCTAGTTTGGTGAGTTTATCAATAATTCCTCAGTGGAGAATGGTATCAAAGGCCTTGGCTGTATGAACTGCCTTGCCCTCATCCATAGCTCTGGTGACTAACCAGGTTGAGCAGGCATGATCTACCTTTCACAAAACCAAATTGCGTGGGATCTAGAGTTTGGAGATTCCCTATATCCTTGTTAATTAGGTTCATAATGATGTGCTCCATAGCCTTACATATCAGACTCATCAGGCTAATGGGGTGCAAAATTCCCAGGATCTGTAGTCGTTCCCCCTTTATGGAGAGGGATGACTGTAGCAGTGCGCCATTTGGTAAGGACAAAGCCTGAGGTGAGGCTGTGATTGAACAAGGCATACAGATGTGGTACCAGTTTACTTTGTAGTTCATGTCGAACACATCCAGGGATATTGTCGGGTCCCATGAAAGCTGTATTCTTGGCCTTAGACAATGCAGCTTTAACCTGTACTGCAGTAATGCTGGGTGCCTGGCATTCCTCCGGTATTGTGATTTGTTCCTTTAGGGGTGAGAGAGAGGGGTAAAGTTGGCAACTGAATCTGTTGGCCAGTATGTTGGCAATATTTGTTGGCTCAGTATAGGAGGTACCGTTGCACAGTAACTCAGAGCAAACCTGGGTATATATTCCTAGTTTCCTTTTTCTTCCCATCACACCTCCAACATTTGCCATCTACCCAAGGAAAAATTCTTTGGAGACTGCTTAGGATATAAAAATATCTATGCAAACACTTTCAAACAAAAATACTAAATATTGTCAGCTTTGTTGCATATTTGGGAGCCATAAATATGTTGTCCTAATGTTTCTTTGTGAATTACTTGTCCACACTTTCTTCTCAATCTTTTTTAACCTCTTCTGATTGATTCTTATGGTTATTGTGCAATATTTTATATGCCCTACTAATTATCCATTTTTTAACAACAGCTTCTGTTCTAGAATCTGCTAAAAACTCTGCCAGTGCAGTTTTTCCCTCAGGAGTCCCCTATCCCTTTCTCTTTGCTATAGTCCAATATCAATTCCTAATAGGTAAGGCAGTCTCTAGTTTGCAGTCCATACGTCTTACTAGCCTGCTCCAATTCTATTACTTTTCCCTTTTTAACCATTTGCTCCCAGTACCTTAGTTCCTTTGTCAGTATCCTCCAGTAAATTCCAGACCCCTTTGCCTACTCTTTGTATCCATAATTGCAGTCATCCCTATCACAAGAATCTTCTTTCTGTATTCCCATGTTGGCTTAGTTCTTAGAATACTTTCTGCTGTTTTATAAACATAATATGCTGTATGACTGTTGTCATTCTCCTTAAAAAATCTGCATCCAAAATCTGGCTCTTTGCTTTCATCATCGATTCATCATCATCTATTTCTACTTTGTTGAATTATAGTTTCTACTTCTGTTGTGCTAACTGTGTAGCTCTACAATATCCCTTTAAATCAGGTAAACCTAAACCACCTTGTTGTATTGGAAGGCTCAATTTATCTCACTTGACTCTCGCCCTCTCCTCCTCCTAGATAAAGTCCTGTAACTCTTTATTAGTTGCTATCCACAACTTCTCCTCTGGTTAACAAAAAATATGCCCGACCTGTTTATAAAACCAAAGAGTCTAACAACATTTTTACTGCTTGGATCTTGCTATCTATATCCATAAACAGGAGCTTCCAGTTTCTCAGTTTTTATATTACCTTTTGTTTAGTCTCTTCCCACATATCCTTAGCTGCCATAACAGCATCCTTTTTTAACCCATACTTCTAGATACTTAATTTTATCATGTCCCCCTAAATATGGCTATTGCTGAATTAATTTGCATGTTGGTGCATGGTTTACAGCTATAGCATTTGTTTCATCTTCACTTTGAATCACAAAAAAAAAAAAAATGAAACTAAGTCAGAATGTTCCATATCATGGAGATATCCTTTTCTGACTTGATCAGGTACAAACTAATAATGTCTGTAAATAAAGTCAACTTTTCTTGATTACCATACCAATTACTGTATATCCTTGAATTTCTGAGTCCATTATTTTCTTTGCCAATGGTTCTAAATATAACACAAATAACAAAGGGGAAAGGGGACACCCCTGTGTAGATCCTCTGTTCAGATACAACTTATCCAGGAGGAACCCTCCCACTTTATTTTTGCCCTGATCCCTCATATGTCATTCTAATTAATCTTGTTATTGTATCAAGAAGTGCAAAGGCTTCCATTGCCCTAATCATAAAACCCAGTTTACCCTGTAGAATGCTTTCTCTGCATCAAGACACACCAGCAGTAGTATTTTCTTACATTCTGATTCCCTCTGGATCATCATTGTTCTATTAATGTTATAAATGTTTGCCTCCCCTCCACAAAACCACACTGATCCATATGTATCAATTTTGGCAACACCTTTGCCATTCATTTAGCTATTATAGACATAAACATTTTATGATCATGGTTTAAAATTGAAATTGGCCTATATGAAGCTGTGTCTGAAGGGTCTTTACCATCATTAGGTATTGCAGTTATCACAGCTTTTTTCCAGGATGTTTGTGCTTCCCTTCCTTTTAAAATACTGTTAAACAAAACCTCCCAGATCTTTATCACTTTCTTCCCTCCTAGCTTCCAAAGTTCCATCAGAATGCTATCTGTTTCTGGTGACTTTCCTGCAAATTGGTTATACAACATCCTTTTATCTCATTTCCTCCTATCTTAACTGTTAATTATTGAGCCTCGTCTATCTCTAAACTTGACATATTTAATTCTTCCATAAATATTTACATTTGTGTTTTTTTTTCCTGATTCCTCATTTCTCTGCTTTATACAAATTTGTATAGAATTTCCAAAATACCTCTAATACCCGTGGTTATTTTTCTTTTTATAGGCTCCCTAAATTTGCTGCATTTGTAGTATTCAGATTGCTACACTTTATAGGAGAAAATATGTGTCTTTTATTTTCAAACTGAAATCTGAGTGATGTTGCACTCTGTGCAGGGTATAAACTATAGCGACTGTTTGTTACAGTTTAAAAGAAATTTCTTTTCTTTTCTTTTTTTTCTAAAATGAGAGGAATTAGGAATGGGAGCAGGGTGCAGAAACAGGACCTGTTTTGCTGGGGAAGGGGGCTGTGTATCCGACCACCTGGTTGCTGTACCATTTTGCTTCTGAATGAAGTTTGAATGAAATCTTTCCAGCCTTCTCAAAAACTAACAGCACTTCATCCATGATCCCTGATAATATACTAGGGCACCTGATTGTAAGTACCCAATATGGCCCTAGCTAACCTCTTTAATCTAAACCTCTCAAATAGTTAAATTCCAGACCCTGGTAACTGTAGCCCTGTTAGTCTCACTAGATTCATATGAAAACTTGGGAATGTATTGTATCAGGCCTCACTAATCAAATTAACTCTCTCCCTCACCTTTTCCTCTCTCATATCTTTAAAGCATTAATCAATATTTTTTTTCAAATACTCAGCTTATTGCAGAGTGTTTTTAATTTCAGCCTGAGCTTTTTATATTGGTAACTATTTCATTATTTACTTTCTTTGTGGTGCTTACTTGTTTTTTGCTTTTTCTAAGTCTTATAAACTGTGTGACAGTCATACAAGTTGTATTTCAATCATCTAACATCACATAATATATTGCTTTGTACATTATATTCCTAATCTTGTATGAATTCAAACTGACGTTATGTATACTTTTCTGTTTACTGAGCTTTTCTCCCCCTACTGATAATGGATCAGACCAGGCAGACTTTCCTGGTAAACAAAGGCAATAAAACAAAATAAAATCAGGACATGGGAAGTCTGTTAACCTTGAACCTCATCAATATGGCTTTGTCAAGAGAAGGTCCTGCCTCTTCAACCAAATTAATTTAATTAAAGAAGATGCTGAAACAGTCTCTGTCAGTTACATGTACATACAATATTGCTGGACTTTGTCAAACTTGTAAATGTGAATATATATCCTTATAGTGTCTGGTTGATAGCTAACTGGCTGTCTAACAGAATTTATGTGGGTAGAATCAAAGATGGATACTTCTGAATGTAAAACATTACCAGTGGTACATCGCATGCCCCTAAGACCACCCAAAGCAGTACTGCCGCTACTGGTACATGTGAGAGAACATACACGCATCAACTGATGGTGATTACCATTGGCCTGGGAGGCTATTTGTACCTCAAATTTGGCTTTGACAGACCTTATAAGCCCCCAACGTGTCTTGTTTAGATTGATGAGAGCCTTTACTTTGCAAGGCATTGCACCTCCTAACTTTCATTATGAGTTTCTGTAGTTTTGTAATTCATCCAGGCAGAAATAACAAACTTTGTGGGCCGCATGTTTGCTGGGACAACTATTGCAGAACAGAACCAGTTTCTTTTTGTTCATGATTACTTTCATCTGGTATTATATAAATTGAAAATAACTGAGGCCAGTCAGCTTTATTGAAGAAGGTAAAAGGCTAATATACTCATTAATTATATACATTTTGACACAAACAGGTTGGATAGCTTTTAAAGAACTGGTCTCCATATGGGGAGATATGACACAAGGGTACTATTTCATACAGAAACAGACTGTAGTCTGAATGCTACCCATGATTTATCTGGTCCCAATATACCTACTGACTATTTCTAAAATCTGGATCTGAAAACTCTACTCCAGTGGTTTAATTTCACAGGAAATTGTTCTTTGAATATATATGCAGCTTAGGTAAATCCATGCCGTGTGTGACACCAATATTTGGTGACAGCTGTTCTGTTATCTGGATAATATTATTGTTATTTGTATTTTCACAAAAAAAAAAATGTGATCTTCCACCACCAACAGTATCCTAAACTGTTGTTTCCCATTAAGGGAAGTTTGTCTTAGTCTGGAGGCTCAGCTGAGATCTGTCCACCTCGAAAGATCCTGCCAACAGTTAAACCACAAATGGAATAACTTTTTATTTTCTGGTCTGGCATTTAAAATATTTGGGTGTCCACATAGCTATATCCGTTATGGAAAAGAGAGAGAGATTAACTACAAGGGATTAGTGTAAGAGATAGAGAATGATTGCTGGATGACAACAGTTGGGTTTACAACTTAGCAGATCGTAATGTTTAGGATGGCTGTGCTCCCCAAATAATTATATGCTTTTAGTGTAACAAGCCTTGACTCCTCCAAAGGACTTATGACTTGATGGAAATCATTATACCTGTTTTTTTGTCTTTTAGTCAGAAAAGCCTCTGAATCATGAGAAACTCCACTGGGCCCCAGCATATATAGGGGTAACGATAATAGAATTATAGGAGTTATAAAACAACTGAGCCACAAGGCTATTTCTACCTTGTCAGTAAACATCCTTAGGCCTTGCCTCCTTATGAAGAAGGTCCAGGCTGATCATACCAGTGATGAATTTCTGAATATCCATGCAGTTTTCCAGCTCCTTTTTAAAGGCAGTACTTCATACTTCCTGACATGAAGTGGATATTCCTGAGAAGGAGTAGGCACTCTGTGATAAATCTGTCCCTCCTTCTTGTCTTATTTATTTGTTGTAGTAAATTTATATATCTGGCCTTAGTCTTTGTAGGACTGTTTAATTTATGGAAGTTTAAGAGTTCTTGGACTACTGGATTCCTTATAAGCAATGCACAGATCACCTGTAAGGAATTGATATGACACTGAATATAGAGGTAAAGCCTTCAGTCCGTCTTGGTAGCTCAGGTTTTTAAGGTGATGATCTTTTTAGTTAAAAACCTGTGGGGTATTTCCAGTTGCTTGGTATGTTTAGCGAAGGTACATGTTAGAAGGGGAATTGTTCTTATTGATGGGTTTAGTCAAATACATGAAGGTGAGGACTTCTTTTTAACTAGAGGAAAAAAACTTTTGCTATGAGCTGTGCAAGGGAAAATATTTCCTAACCAGTATTTCAATGTGATGGTCTAATTCCAACCAAGAACTCAGGTCTCTCACTATGTTTTCATTTTGAAGTAGTGTGTTATCTATACTATAAGCTGGAGCTAGGGTATGCTCAATGAATGCTACAGTGTTACACTTTTGGGCACTGAGTTTGAGCCCATTTTTGCACACCATCTATTGACAAGTGTAAGCTCCTGTTGGAGTGCCTGTATGTCAGAGGGCGACTTGATAGCAACTCCTAGCATAAAATCATCTGCAAACTTTGTTAATTTGAGATCCTCAGTTGTTTTATAGAGATCTGGCAAGTGCATACTGAGTAGCAGAGGTCCCAGCATAGATCCCTGAGTTAGTCAACTGGTTACCTTTATGTTCCTCAGAGGATGTGCCCCTACTCTTACTGTGTGAATCATGTCCCTAATTCCAATCGGCTATTCACCTAACCACATACAAGTCAATTTGTAACCCCTTCAGTTTCTTTATTATATTTTTATATGGTATGGTATCGAAACTCTTTGTGAGGTCAATATACCTGATATGACCTGCTTGTCCACAATTTACCAGTTAAGTAATTCTATAACAGAAGTTCAATAGATTCATCAGACAAGATCTGCCCTTGACGAAGCAAGACTGCTAGGGTTGAGTCTGATAAGATTTTTGATATCATCATTAATTAGGTCAGTTAGGATACATTGCATAGCTTTGCATATAAGACACATTATACAGATAGGGCTGTAATTCTGTGGTTTGGTGGTAGGGCACCCTATGGAGTTGCATCATGACAGCTATGTACCAAACCTGTGGGACAAAGCCATTTGCTAAGCTTAGGTTAAAGAAGATGAGGAGTCTGATCTCCAGTGCTTGTTCAGTGCTGTTAATTAGGCATCTGGGTATACTGTCAGGCCCCATGGATGAAGTGTTATATTTTTTGGAGAATACATTTGATATAAGTTTTTTTCCTGATGGTCAGTGGCCTGATCCCATCTGGGATAAGTGACTCTGGAATACATATCTCTAGAGTGAAGTTGACCCTAAATCTACTTGTCAGTAAGCTGGCAATATCCACTGGGCCATAGTAGGTAGTGCCATTATAAATAATCTCTCAGAAATGTTGATGTCATTTATTTTCCCTAACATGAGTAAAATAAATCAATACCAAAAAAGAAACAGCAACCAAACTCAATCTGGCACACTGGAGCCTATAAAGGCAAATGAGAAGGCAAAAGGTGAATAATTTGTCCAAAACACCATAGAATAAACTCCAACAAGACACCTCAGTTGAAATAAATAGATTTAATCACATAAAAAATTAATAAAATTAATAATGTGATTAAATCTATTTAATTCAACAGAGGTATTTTGTTGGAGTTTCTTCTACGGTGTTTTGGACAACTTATTCACCTTTTACCTTCTCATTTGGCTTTATAGGCTCTAGTGTGCAAGACTGAGTTTGGTTTTTCGGTACTGGTTTATTTTACTCAGTTTTCATCCACCACTTTTGTGTTTCTTGGTGTTTTCCCTGACATAAATAAAGAAGGATTTATAGTTGTCATTGTCTTCTGTAGCTTATCTGAGTTCATGGGATGTCTTCATTTTTCTGATAGTATTTGGCTGCTTGTCATGGTCCTTAATTTAGGGGTCTTCTGCTCTGTGCTATAGGTTAAGCACTTCCTCCCTTTTGTTATAGTTTATTAATGATTGTGGACTACCACACCGATTTGCTTTTAAACTTCAAATTTGCTTGGATAATGTTATGAATTCCAAGTTAAAATATTTGTCCAGCTGTGAGGATAACTTGTCTGCATAACTCTTGACAGTATCAACATTTTGGGTGATACCATTATATTGAAATGTTTAAACTTGGCCATTCTGTGAAATTCGCTTATGACGGGTTGGAGATTTTGATGGAGAAAGTTACTTGTTTTTTGTCTGACTTGACTAGTGAAAGGGCTACCTTGCAGATGGTACATATAGGTGCACAGTTATTCAGGATCAGGTCAGGTTTATTCTGTTCTCTATTACGTCCCTTACCAATTTGAAACTGGTAATTCTTGTTTACATGATCTAAGAAATTTAGAGCATATTCTACATTGGTGGTGTACACCCCCAGTTTATCACTGGGTAGTTAGAACCACCTAGGATGGCAAGGTTCCCAATTATAGGTAGTTCACCATGAATACGTTGGAATGACAACTCCGGGTATGTTTTAAGTGCCAGTCCTGTAATTGCTGCCAGTATGTAAGTGAATCTAACAGATTTTACATACAAAACCATCGATATTTTTTGAAATGTTGAGTTAACTCAAAAATGATAGTTTATTTAGCACAATGTCAGAACTGTTCATCATTCTATATAGGGAAGACGGAGAGATGTCTTCGTGACCGTCTGTATGAACACATTTATGCAATATGGAAGAATAGACTTGATAATGATTTGGTTAAGCATGTCAGTATCAATCCTGACCATAAATTTAAATTTATAATAATAGACCAGATTAGTGAAGATCCTAGGGGTGGTCCTACTCCATTTAAGCTGGAAGAATTGGAACTTATGTGGCAAGTTAGATTAAATGCATATAATACCCCTGGACTCAATGAATGCTGTTCTATTAGTAGCATTTTAAAACTTAAAAGTTTACTAAGATAGTTTTATGTTGATTTATAGGTATACATTTCTCATATAGCCTTTTCATACAGTTTCTGATATAATCTTTATACTTATTCCTTTATTTGTGAGGATTTATTTAATCAATATTTTGAATGGATATATTTCATTCATGCATTAGTTGAAGGTGGTTTGTTAGTTTGAATTTGAACTGAGTATTCTGTATTTTTTATGCTTTTACTAATTTTATGTCTTTACATTTTTAAATGTTTTTAAATGGTTTTCAACAGTTCTTAATTGTTTAATTGTTAAATAGATTTATCGCTTATGTACACTGTAAACTCACCCAGTATTTATACTTGTGAGCTGTGTAATTATTTTGTCTGATGAAGTTTGAGCACAGCCTCAAACGAAAAGCGCTTAACAGTATTAAAGGATATTATCTATGGTTGTTGGTGTGTGCTACTTCACCTGCCTCAATCTGCTTTGTGGATTTACGTTGGAATGTTGCATGATTTTCTGAGGAAGTAAAAGAGGCCCAGTTACACACTATGATGTGGTAGGTCTCTATAGCTTGGTTAACATTGCTTGGGCTGTGATGCTTTTAGTAGGATCCTGTAGCAACATCCTTCAGAGAGAAAGTCATGGAAAGAATGAGAGCTCAGGTGTGATCCATTGTGCTGATTAGTAAAATGGACCTCATGGAGAATTAAGTACATTAATACTTGAAGGAGAATGAAAGAAGGTATACACCAGAGGTGCAGTTGCCAGGATGGAATTTAAGCAGACACTTGATTATGAAGACATTACTTACATGTTACTTTCATTTTTGCCCATATGTTGAGGTCATCATTGAAACAGGATATTTTCCTGGGAGTAGCACAGTAGTGCAGCAGATAGCATTGTTACCTAGCAGCAAAAACAGAATGCGCAAAAATTGGAAAAGCAGATGTGGATGTATGTATGTATTTTTGGCCTGTAGCAGACATCTGGATTACTGGAAAGTGGTAGATGAAAGTGTGCAATAAATTTGGAACTTAGAGCTGTAGTAAACATAAAAAGTGTGATTTGTATAAGTGGAACTCATGAGGATATTCCTAGCTACAACAGTGGTCAGCTTCACTTTTGTTTAAAGTGACACAGAAATGTGAAACATGTAGGGAAGGCAGCAAATCTCCTGACAGTGTATTGCTGGAAAGAGAAGGCATGTATAAAGAGTCACACTTTGGCTAGCATGGTGAAAGCATATTACCAAGTATTTCATTTCATTAGTCACTGAACCAAAAAATGTTTGTTCTGCAGGCATGATAAGAGGGCTAGCTGGCAGATGCATTTTTCTGCCTTTCCATGTTCCTACTTGAAAATAAGCTTATAATATGAGCTGAGACAGGTTTACTTGCATACAGACTCTTTTAAATGGCAAGAGGTGAAGCATTTGACTGCAGGCCATTTTAAGCCTAGGTAATTTCCATTTTTGTGCTCAAGATATCCTATTTTATTTGGTATTGATTGGTCTTACCCATCTCATGGTCAGTAATTATATATGTATCACCCCTAATGAGAATAGCTGTGATCAAACCACAGGTAATTTGAGGGGGACCCATGCATGAGATAAAGCATTTAGGAACTGCCTCTGTCCATTAGTAGTACAAGTGGCAGTCTTTGAGTAAATTTTATGTTTCCCATCAATAGATCTAAGTTCCACTTGAAAATGGACAGGGATGAACTTTATTTTATGTGGATGGGGAGTCTGTTCCATAGCAATGGTATCCTCTACACAATACACCTGTCCCTCTAAACTGTTCTGTTGATTTTGGAGAAGTGGATTAGATCCCTTGACTGAGTATTTCTGATGCCGTTTTAGTTGCTAATGTGCAGTAAATCCATCATTTTCTAATTTATTCAGAATTTACACATAAGCGTCTTGTTTCCTCAGTCACTTAACCCTTCAGGAAGTTGTGCATTCATGACAATAATTTTAGAAAGGAAGCAGCAAGCTTAGAGAAGAAAGAAGACAGCAAAGCACTGCTATGCATGTCCATTTGAAATCAGTTTCATTTTCAAAGGGACGGCACAGTCTTAGAGATGAGTAAGCATATGATCTACACTTCTTGTACAGTTTTGCTGCACCTTATACTGGAAAGATTATATTGTGTACAGCAGAATCTTATTACAGATTCAATAGAAGTTTTATTTGATGCAAAAAAGCATCATTGAGAACCCAGGTGGTGATGCACCTCTAACTATGTATGACCACAATGTGCTCTTCGCTCTACAACATGACATTGCCAATTGTGATCACCTTTTGGATGTAGGCAGCATCAAGTATTTTAATGAGCAACCTTACACCAGCATTCCATGGCATAGTCAGTCATTAATTCATTTATGTTTGCATACAAAGGAACCCTGGTCAAAGCTGACCATTTGCTAAACTTACATGCATTTTGCCAGGGAAAAAAATAGGCTACCTATTGAAATGTCAGCACTCAAAATGCTGAATGCTGAAAAGCCGAAAAAAAAGACCAAAAACCCACATACTTTGCACTCCCCATGTGAGGGCAAGCCCCCCACACCCCACAAACTTATATATTCCAAATCCAAGCTTGCCATACCTCAGAGAAAAGGGTATATTTTTAGAAAAGACAATAGTTAGTATATATAAGTATTTTCTTTTGGCCATTCAGTCTCAGCATTCCGGGACTTGCTCTAACAGTATGAAGAAAGATAGATATAGATTACAGCTTTGTTCTGGGCCCCTTAGCCTGATGTTACTGTGGATCATATAGCTTGACAAAAGCTCTGCCATTTATTTGCCAATGCCAATCATGGTATTTTGCCCACCTTCAAATCAGGCAAGTATAACTTAACTTCAAAAATAACACAATATCAAAATTCAGAATAGTAGTATTGCAGACAAGGAATTCATATATTTCACAGAAATTTCAACTGAGTCCTATAATTATTTTTGCCTTGCCATTACCCACACTTGGGCCAGGCCATACTTCCTTTCTCTAAGAGGATCTGGCTAGGAAAACCCATGGTGAACTTGTGGGTACCCATCCAATCATCTATGTCCTAACT